>NW_028113947.1:2500-62586 GCF_964289735.1 Phaethon aethereus | reverse complement strand
GATTGAGAAAAAGCACAGTGTCTGTTTGCATGGGTAGGAAAGAGCAGAGACCGAGTCTTGCTGTTTATCTGCAATGACTGCCAGGGCAAGTGAGGACCAGCAAGACAATTCCTGCCTAGCACCTTCCTTGGAGGAGAGAGAGTGCAACGTTTCATTTTAGCATTTTGGCGCTCACGAGGGAGACAAACTGCTTTGGCTGTTTGCAAGGCTACGAAAGAGCAGAGCCCCAGTCTTGCTGTTTATCTGCAATGACTGCCAGGGGAAGTGAGGACCAGCAAGACAATTCCTGCCTAGCACCTTCCTTGGACGAGAGAGAGTGCAACGTTTCATTTTGCTTTTTGGAGTGCGAGATTGAGAAAAAGAACAGTGTCTGTTTGCAAGGGTAGGAAAGAGCAGAGACTGAGTCTTGCTGTTTATCTGCAATGTTTGCCAGGGCAAGTGAGGACCAGCAAGACAATTTCTGTCTAGCACCTTCCTTGGAGGAGAGAGAGTGCAACGTTTCATTTTGCTTTTTGGAGTGCGAGATTGAGAAAAAGCACAGTGTCTGTTTGCATGGGTAGGAAAGAGCAGAGACCGAGTCTTGCTGTTTATCTGCAATGACTGCCAGGGCAAGTGAGGACCAGCAAGACAATTCCTGCCTAGCACCTTCCTTGGAGGAGAGAGAGTGCAACGTTTCATTTTAGCATTTTGGCGCTCACGAGGGAGACAAACTGCTTTGGCTGTTTGCAAGGCTACGAAAGAGCAGAGCCCCAGTCTTGCTGTTTATCTGCAATGACTGCCAGGGCAAGTGAGGACCAGCAAGACAATTCCTGCCTAGCACCTTCCTTGGAGGAGAGAGAGTGCAACGTTTCATTTTAGCATTTTGGCGCTCACAAGGGAGACAAACTGCTTTGGCTGTTTGCAAGGCTAGGAAAGAGCAGAGCCCCAGTCTTGCTGTTTATCTGCAATGACTGCCAGGGCAAGTGAGGACCAGCAAGACAATTCCTGCCTAGCACCTTCCTTGGACGAGAGAGAGTGCAACGTTTCATTTTGCTTTTTGGAGTGCGAGATTGAGAAAAAGAACAGTGTCTGTTTGCAAGGGTAGGAAAGAGCAGAGACTGAGTCTTGCTGTTTATCTGCAATGTTTGCCAGGGCAAGTGAGGACCAGCAAGACAATTTCTGTCTAGCACCTTCCTTGGAGGAGAGAGAGTGCAACGTTTCATTTTGCTTTTTGGAGTGCGAGATTGAGAAAAAGCACAGTGTCTGTTTGCATGGGTAGGAAAGAGCAGAGACCGAGTCTTGCTGTTTATCTGCAATGACTGCCAGGGCAAGTGAGGACCAGCAAGACAATCCCTGCCTAGCACCTTCCTTGGAGGAGAGAGAGTGCAACGTTTCATTTTAGCATTTTGGCGCTCACGAGGGAGACAAACTGCTTTGGCTGTTTGCAAGGCTACGAAAGAGCAGAGCCCCAGTCTTGCTGTTTATCTGCAATGACTGCCAGGGGAAGTGAGGACCAGCAAGACAATTCCTGCCTAGCACCTTCCTTGGAGGAGAGAGAGTGCAACGTTTCATTTTAGCATTTTGGCGCTCACAAGGGAGACAAACTGCTTTGGCTGTTTGCAAGGCTAGGAAAGAGCAGAGCCCCAGTCTTGCTGTTTATCTGCAATGACTGCCAGGGCAAGTGAGGACCAGCAAGACAATTCCTGCCTAGCACCTTCCTTGGAGGAGAGAGAGTGCAACGTTTCATTTTAGCATTTTGGCGCTCACAAGGGAGACAAACTGCTTTGGCTGTTTGCAAGGCTAGGAAAGAGCAGAGCCCCAGTCTTGCTGTTTATCTGCAATGACTGCCAGGGCAAGTGAGGACCAGCAAGACAATTCCTGCCTAGCACCTTCCTTGGACGAGAGAGAGTGCAACGTTTCATTTTGCTTTTTGGAGTGCGAGATTGAGAAAAAGAACAGTGTCTGTTTGCAAGGGTAGGAAAGAGCAGAGACTGAGTCTTGCTGTTTATCTGCAATGTTTGCCAGGGCAAGTGAGGACCAGCAAGACAATTTCTGTCTAGCACCTTCCTTGGAGGAGAGAGAGTGCAACGTTTCATTTTGCTTTTTGGAGTGCGAGATTGAGAAAAAGCACAGTGTCTGTTTGCATGGGTAGGAAAGAGCAGAGACCGAGTCTTGCTGTTTATCTGCAATGACTGCCAGGGCAAGTGAGGACCAGCAAGACAATTCCTGCCTAGCACCTTCCTTGGAGGAGAGAGAGTGCAACGTTTCATTTTAGCATTTTGGCGCTCACGAGGGAGACAAACTGCTTTGGCTGTTTGCAAGGCTACGAAAGAGCAGAGCCCCAGTCTTGCTGTTTATCTGCAATGACTGCCAGGGGAAGTGAGGACCAGCAAGACAATTCCTGCCTAGCACCTTCCTTGGAGGAGAGAGAGTGCAACGTTTCATTTTAGCATTTTGGCGCTCACAAGGGAGACAAACTGCTTTGGCTGTTTGCAAGGCTAGGAAAGAGCAGAGCCCCAGTCTTGCTGTTTATCTGCAATGACTGCCAGGGCAAGTGAGGACCAGCAAGACAATTCCTGCCTAGCACCTTCCTTGGAGGAGAGAGAGTGCAACGTTTCATTTTAGCATTTTGGCGCTCACGAGGGAGACAAACTGCTTTGGCTGTTTGCAAGGCTAGGAAAGAGCAGAGCCCCAGTCTTGCTGTTTATCTGCAATGACTGCCAGGGCAAGTGAGGACCAGCAAGACAATTCCTGCCTAGCACCTTCCTTGGAGGAGTGAGAGTGCAACGTTTCATTTTAGCATTTTGGCGCTCACGAGGGAGACAAACTGCTTTGGCTGTTTGCAAGGCTAGGAAAGAGCAGAGCCCCAGTCTTGCTGTTTATCTGCAATGACTGCCAGGGCAAGTGAGGACCAGCAAGACAATTCCTGCCTAGCACCTTCCTTGGAGGAGAGAGAGAGCAACGTTTCATTTTAGCATTTTGGAGCTCACGAGCGAGACAAATTGCTTTGGCTGTTTGCAAGGCTAGGAAAGAGCAGAGCCCGAGTCTTGCTATTTATCTGCAATGTCTGCCAGGGCAAGTGAGGACCAGCAAGACAATTCCTGCCTAGCACCTTCCTAGGAGGAGAGAGAGTGCAACGTTTCATTTTAGCATTTTGGCGCTCACGCGAGAGACAAACTGCTTTGGCTGATTGCAAGGCTAGGAAAGAGCAGAGCCCGAGTCTTGCTGTTTATCTGCAATGACTGCCAGGGCAAGTGAGGACCAGCAAGACAATTCCTGCCTAGCACCTTCCTTGGAGGAGAGAGAGTGCAACGTTTCATTTTGCTTTTTGGAGTGCGAGAGTGAGAAAAAGCAGAGTGCCTGTTTGCAAGGTTAGGAAAGAGCACAGACCGAGTCTTGCTGTTTATCTGAAATGACTGCCAGGACAAGTGAGGACCAGCAAGACAATTCCTGCCTAGCACCTTCCTTGGAGGAGAGAGAGTGCAACGTTTCATTTTAGCATTTTGGCGCTCACGAGCGAGACAAATTGCTTTGGCTGTTTACAAGAATAGGAAAGAGCAGAGCCCGAGTCTTGCTATTTATATGCAATGTCTGCCAGGGCAAGTGAGGACCAGCAAGACAATTCCTGCCTAGCACCTTCCTAGGAGGAGAGAGAGTGCAACGTTTCATTTTAGCATTTTGGCGCTCACGCGGGAGACAAACTGCTTTGGCTGATTGCAAGGCTAGGAAAGAGCAGAGCCCCAGTCTTGCTGTTTATCTGCAATGACTGCCAGGGTAAGTGAGGACCAGCAAGACAATTCCTGCCTAGCACCTTCCTTGGAGGAGAGAGAGTGCAACGTTTCATTTTGCTTTTTGGAGTGCGAGAGTGAGAAAAAGTAGTGTGCCTGTTTCAAGGCTAGGAAAGAGCAGAGCCCGAGTCTTGCTGTTTATCTGCAATGACTGCCAGGGCAAGTGAGCATCAGCAAGACAATTCCTGCCTAGCACCATCCTTGGAGGAGAGAGTGTGCAACGTTTCATTTTAGCATTTTGGCGCTCACGAGGGAGTCTAACTGCTTTGGCTGTTTGCAAGGCTAGGAGAGAGCAGAGCCCCAGTCTTGCTGTTCATCTGCAATGACTGCCAGGGCAAGTGAGGACCAGCAAGACAATTCCTGCCTAGCACCTTCCTTGGAGGAGAGAGAGTGCAACGTTCCATTTTAGCATTTTGGCACTCACGAGCGAGACAAACTGCTTTGGCTGTTTGCAAGGCTAGGAAAGAGCAGAGCCCGAGTCTTGCTGTTTATCTGCAATGTCTGCCAGGGCAAGTGAGGACCAGCAAGACAATTCCTGCCTAGCACCTTCCTAGGAGGAGAGAGAGTGCAACGTTTCATTTTAGCATTTTGGCGCTCACGAGCGAGACAAATTGCTTTGGCTGTTTGCAAGGCTAGGAAAGAGCAGAGCCCCAGTCTTGCTGTTCATCTGCAATGACTGCCAGGGCAAGTGAGGACCAGCAAGACAATTCCTGCCTAGCACCTTCCTTGGAGGAGAGAGAGTGCAACGTTTCATTCCCTTTTGGAGTGCGAGAGTGAGAAAAAGCAGAGTGCCTGTTTGCAAGGCTAGGAAAGAGCAGAGCCCGAGTCTTGCTGTTTATCTGCAATGACTGCCAGGGGAAGTGAGGACCAGCAAGACAATTCCTGCCTAGCACCTTCCTTGGAGGAGAGAGAGTGCAACGTTTCATTTTCCTTTTTGGAGCGCGAGAGTAAGAAAAAGCAGAGTGCCTGTTTGCAAGGCTAGGGAAGAGAAGAGCCCCATTCTTGCTGTTTATCTGCAATGACTGCCAGGGCAAGTGAGGACCAGCAAGACAATTCCTGCCTAGCACCTTCCTTGGAGGAGAGAGAGTGCAACGTTTCATTTTAGCATTTTGGCGCTCACGCGGGAGACAAACTGCTTTGGCTGTTTGCAAGGCTAGGAGAGAGCAGAGCCCGAGTCTTGCTGCTTATCTGCAATGACTGCCAGGGCAAGTGAGGACCAGCAAGACAATTCCTGCCTAGCACCTTCCTTGGAGGAGAGAGAGTGCAACGTTTCATTTTAGCATTTTGGTGCTCACGAGCGAGACAAACTGCTTTGGCTGTTTGCATTGCTAGGAAAGAGCAGAGCCCCAGTCTTGCTGTTTATCTGCAATGACTGCCAGGGCAAGTGAGGACCAGCAAGACAATTCCTGCCTTGCACCTTCCTTGGAGGAGAGAGAGTGCAACGTTTCATTTTGCTTTTTGGAGTGCGAGAGTGAGAAAAAGTAGTGTGCCTGTTTCAAGGCTAGGAAAGAGCAGAGCCCGAGTCTTGCTGTTTATCTGCAATGACTGCCAGGGCAAGTGAGGACCAGCAAGACAATTCCTGCCTAGCACCTTCCTTGGAGGAGAGAGAGTGCAACGTTTCATTTTAGCATTTTGGCGCTCACGAGGGAGACAAAGTGCTTTGGCTGTTTGCAAGGCTAGGAAAGAGCAGAGCCCCAGTCTTGCTGTTTATCTGCAATGACTGCCAGGGCAAGTGAGGACCAGCAAGACAATTCCTGCCTAGCACCTTCCTTGGAGGAGAGAGAGTGCAACGTTTCATTTTAGCATTTTGGAGCTCACGAGCGAGACAAACTGCTTTGGCTGTTTACAAGACTAGGAAAGAGCAGAGCCCGAGTCTTGCTATTTATCTGCAATGTCTGCCAGGGCAAGTGAGGACCAGCAAGACAATTCCTGCCTAGCACCTTCCTAGGAGGAGAGAGAGTGCAACGTTTCATTTTAGCATTTTGGCGCTCACGCGGGAGACAAACTGCTTTGGCTGATTGCAAGGCTAGGAAAGAGCAGAGCCCCAGTCTTGCTGTTTATCTGCAATGACTGCCAGGGTAAGTGAGGACCAGCAAGACAATTCCTGCCTAGCACCTTCCTTGGAGGAGAGAGAGTGCAACGTTTCATTTTGCTTTTTGGAGTGCGAGAGTGAGAAAAAGTAGTGTGCCTGTTTCAAGGCTAGGAAAGAGCAGAGCCCGAGTCTTGCTGTTTATCTGCAATGACTGCCAGGGTAAGTGAGGACCAGCAAGACAATTCCTGCCTAGCACCTTCCTTGGAGGAGAGAGTGTGCAACGTTTCATTTTAGCATTTTGGCGCTCACGAGGGAGTCTAACTGCTTTGGCTGTTTGCAAGGCTAGGAAAAAGCAGAGCCCCAGTCTTGCTGTTCATCTGCAATGACTGCCAGGGCAAGTGAGGACCAGCAAGACAATTCCTGCCTAGCACCTTCCTTGGAGGAGAGAGAGTGCAACGTTCCATTTTAGCATTTTGACACTCACGAGCGAGACAAACTGCTTTGGCCGTTTGCAAGGCTAGGAAAGAGCAGAGCCCGAGTCTTGCTGTTTATCTGCAATGTCTGCCAGGGCAAGTGAGGACCAGCAAGACAATTCCTGCCTAGCACCTTCCTTGGAGGAGAGAGAGTGCAACGTTTCATTTTAGCATTTTGGCGCTCACGAGCGAGACAAATTGCTTTGGCTGTTTGCAAGGCTAGGAAGGAGCAGAGCCCCAGTCTTGCTGTTCATCTGCAATGACTGCCAGGGCAAGTGAGGACCAGCAAGACAATTCCTGCCTAGCACCTTCCTTGGAGGAGAGAGAGTGCAACGTTTCATTCCCTTTTGGAGTGCGAGAGTGAGAAAAACAGAGTGCCTGTTTGCAAGGCTAGGAAAGAGCAGAGCCCGAGTCTTGCTGTTTATCTGCAATGACTGCCAGGGGAAGTGAGGACCAGCAAGACAATTCCTGCCTAGCACCTTCCTTGGAGGAGAGAGAGTGCAACGTTTCATTTTGCTTTTTGGAGTGCGAGAGTGAGAAAAAGCAGAGTGCCTGTTTGCAAGGCTAGGAAAGAGAAGAGCCCCAGTCTTGCTCTTTATCTGCAATGACTGCCAGGGCAAGTGAGGACCAGCAAGACACTTCCTGCCTAGCACCTTCCTTGGAGGAGAGAGAGTGCAGCGTTTCATTTTAGCATTTTGGCGCTCACGAGCGAGACAAACTGCTTTGGCTGTTTGCATTGCTAGGAAAGAGCAGAGCCCCAGTCTTGCTGTTTATCTGCAATGACTGCCAGGGCAAGTGAGGTCCAGCAAGACAATTCCTGCCTAGCACCTTCCTTGGACGAGAGAGAGTGCAACGTTTCATTTTGCTTTTTGGAGTGCGAGATTGAGAAAAAGAACAGTGTCTGTTTGCAAGGGTAGGAAAGAGCAGAGACTGAGTCTTGCTGTTTATCTGCAATGTTTGCCAGGGCAAGTGAGGACCAGCAAGACAATTTCTGTCTAGCACCTTCCTTGGAGGAGAGAGAGTGCAACGTTTCATTTTGCTTTTTGGAGTGCGAGATTGAGAAAAAGCACAGTGTCTGTTTGCATGGGTAGGAAAGAGCAGAGACCGAGTCTTGCTGTTTATCTGCAAAGACTGCCAGGGCAAGTGAGGACCAGCAAGACAATTCCTGCCTAGCACCTTCCTTGGAGGAGAGAGAGTGCAACGTTTCATTTTGCTTTTTGGAGTGCGAGAGTGAGAAAAAGCAGAGTGCCTGTTTGCAAGGCTAGGAAAGAGAAGAGCCCCAGTCTTGCTCTTTATCTGCAATGACTGCCAGGGCAAGTGAGGACCAGCAAGACACTTCCTGCCTAGCACCTTCCTTGGAGGAGAGAGAGTGCAGCGTTTCATTTTAGCATTTTGGCGCTCACGAGCGAGACAAACTGCTTTGGCTGTTTGCATTGCTAGGAAAGAGCAGAGCCCCAGTCTTGCTGTTTATCTGCAATGTCTGCCAGGGCAAGTGAGGACCAGCAAGACAATTCCTGCCTAGCACCTTCCTTGGACGAGAGAGAGTGCAACGTTTCATTTTGCTTTTTGGAGTGCGAGATTGAGAAAAAGAACAGTGTCTGTTTGCAAGGGTAGGAAAGAGCAGAGACTGAGTCTTGCTGTTTATCTGCAATGTTTGCCAGGGCAAGTGAGGACCAGCAAGACAATTTCTGTCTAGCACCTTCCTTGGAGGAGAGAGAGTGCAACGTTTCATTTTGCTTTTTGGAGTGCGAGATTGAGAAAAAGCACAGTGTCTGTTTGCATGGGTAGGAAAGAGCAGAGACCGAGTCTTGCTGTTTATCTGCAATGACTGCCAGGGCAAGTGAGGACCAGCAAGACAATTCCTGCCTAGCACCTTCCTTGGAGGAGAGAGAGTGCAACGTTTCATTTTAGCATTTTGGCGCTCACGAGGGAGACAAACTGCTTTGGCTGTTTGCAAGGCTACGAAAGAGCAGAGCCCCAGTCTTGCTCTTTATCTGCAATGACTGCCAGGGCAAGTGAGGACCAGCAAGACACTTCCTGCCTAGCACCTTCCTTGGAGGAGAGAGAGTGCAGCGTTTCATTTTAGCATTTTGGCGCTCACGAGCGAGACAAACTGCTTTGGCTGTTTGCATTGCTAGGAAAGAGCAGAGCCCCAGTCTTGCTGTTTATCTGCAATGTCTGCGAGGGCAAGTGAGGACCAGCAAGACAATTCCTGCCTAGCACCTTCCTTGGACGAGAGAGTGTGCAACGTTTCATTTTAGCATTTTGGAGTGCGAGATTGAGAAAAAGAACAGTGTCTGTTTGCAAGGGTAGGAAAGAGCAGAGACTGAGTCTTGCTGTTTATCTGCAATGTTTGCCAGGGCAAGTGAGGACCAGCAAGACAATTTCTGTCTAGCACCTTCCTTGGAGGAGAGAGAGTGCAGCGTTTCATTTTAGCATTTTGGCGCTCACGAGCGAGACAAACTGCTTTGGCTGTTTGCATTGCTAGGAAAGAGCAGAGCCCCAGTCTTGCTGTTTATCTGCAATGTCTGCCAGGGCAAGTGAGGACCAGCAAGACAATTCCTGCCTAGCACCTTCCTTGGAGGAGAGAGAGTGCAACGTTTCATTTTGCTTTTTGGAGTGCGAGATTGAGAAAAAGAACAGTGTCTGTTTGCAAGGGTAGGAAAGAGCAGAGACTGAGTCTTGCTGTTTATCTGCAATGTTTGCCAGGGCAAGTGAGGACCAGCAAGACAATTTCTGTCTAGCACCTTCCTTGGAGGAGAGAGAGTGCAACGTTTCATTTTGCTTTTTGGAGTGCGAGATTGAGAAAAAGCACAGTGTCTGTTTGCATGGGTAGGAAAGAGCAGAGACCGAGTCTTGCTGTTTATCTGCAATGACTGCCAGGGCAAGTGAGGACCAGCAAGACAATTCCTGCCTAGCACCTTCCTTGGAGGAGAGAGAGTGCAACGTTTCATTTTAGCATTTTGGCGCTCACGAGGGAGACAAACTGCTTTGGCTGTTTGCAAGGCTACGAAAGAGCAGAGCCCCAGTCTTGCTGTTTATCTGCAATGACTGCCAGGGGAAGTGAGGACCAGCAAGACAATTCCTGCCTAGCACCTTCCTTGGACGAGAGAGAGTGCAACGTTTCATTTTGCTTTTTGGAGTGCGAGATTGAGAAAAAGAACAGTGTCTGTTTGCAAGGGTAGGAAAGAGCAGAGACTGAGTCTTGCTGTTTATCTGCAATGTTTGCCAGGGCAAGTGAGGACCAGCAAGACAATTTCTGTCTAGCACCTTCCTTGGAGGAGAGAGAGTGCAACGTTTCATTTTGCTTTTTGGAGTGCGAGATTGAGAAAAAGCACAGTGTCTGTTTGCATGGGTAGGAAAGAGCAGAGACCGAGTCTTGCTGTTTATCTGCAATGACTGCCAGGGCAAGTGAGGACCAGCAAGACAATTCCTGCCTAGCACCTTCCTTGGAGGAGAGAGAGTGCAACGTTTCATTTTAGCATTTTGGCGCTCACGAGGGAGACAAACTGCTTTGGCTGTTTGCAAGGCTACGAAAGAGCAGAGCCCCAGTCTTGCTGTTTATCTGCAATGACTGCCAGGGCAAGTGAGGACCAGCAAGACAATTCCTGCCTAGCACCTTCCTTGGAGGAGAGAGAGTGCAACGTTTCATTTTAGCATTTTGGCGCTCACAAGGGAGACAAACTGCTTTGGCTGTTTGCAAGGCTAGGAAAGAGCAGAGCCCCAGTCTTGCTGTTTATCTGCAATGACTGCCAGGGCAAGTGAGGACCAGCAAGACAATTCCTGCCTAGCACCTTCCTTGGACGAGAGAGAGTGCAACGTTTCATTTTGCTTTTTGGAGTGCGAGATTGAGAAAAAGAACAGTGTCTGTTTGCAAGGGTAGGAAAGAGCAGAGACTGAGTCTTGCTGTTTATCTGCAATGTTTGCCAGGGCAAGTGAGGACCAGCAAGACAATTTCTGTCTAGCACCTTCCTTGGAGGAGAGAGAGTGCAACGTTTCATTTTGCTTTTTGGAGTGCGAGATTGAGAAAAAGCACAGTGTCTGTTTGCATGGGTAGGAAAGAGCAGAGACCGAGTCTTGCTGTTTATCTGCAATGACTGCCAGGGCAAGTGAGGACCAGCAAGACAATTCCTGCCTAGCACCTTCCTTGGAGGAGAGAGAGTGCAACGTTTCATTTTAGCATTTTGGCGCTCACGAGGGAGACAAACTGCTTTGGCTGTTTGCAAGGCTACGAAAGAGCAGAGCCCCAGTCTTGCTGTTTATCTGCAATGACTGCCAGGGGAAGTGAGGACCAGCAAGACAATTCCTGCCTAGCACCTTCCTTGGAGGAGAGAGAGTGCAACGTTTCATTTTAGCATTTTGGCGCTCACAAGGGAGACAAACTGCTTTGGCTGTTTGCAAGGCTAGGAAAGAGCAGAGCCCCAGTCTTGCTGTTTATCTGCAATGACTGCCAGGGCAAGTGAGGACCAGCAAGACAATTCCTGCCTAGCACCTTCCTTGGAGGAGAGAGAGTGCAACGTTTCATTTTAGCATTTTGGCGCTCACAAGGGAGACAAACTGCTTTGGCTGTTTGCAAGGCTAGGAAAGAGCAGAGCCCCAGTCTTGCTGTTTATCTGCAATGACTGCCAGGGCAAGTGAGGACCAGCAAGACAATTCCTGCCTAGCACCTTCCTTGGACGAGAGAGAGTGCAACGTTTCATTTTGCTTTTTGGAGTGCGAGATTGAGAAAAAGAACAGTGTCTGTTTGCAAGGGTAGGAAAGAGCAGAGACTGAGTCTTGCTGTTTATCTGCAATGTTTGCCAGGGCAAGTGAGGACCAGCAAGACAATTTCTGTCTAGCACCTTCCTTGGAGGAGAGAGAGTGCAACGTTTCATTTTGCTTTTTGGAGTGCGAGATTGAGAAAAAGCACAGTGTCTGTTTGCATGGGTAGGAAAGAGCAGAGACCGAGTCTTGCTGTTAATCTGCAATGACTGCCAGGGCAAGTGAGGACCAGCAAGACAATTCCTGCCTAGCACCTTCCTTGGAGGAGAGAGAGTGCAACGTTTCATTTTAGCATTTTGGCGCTCACGAGGGAGACAAACTGCTTTGGCTGTTTGCAAGGCTACGAAAGAGCAGAGCCCCAGTCTTGCTGTTTATCTGCAATGACTGCCAGGGGAAGTGAGGACCAGCAAGACAATTCCTGCCTAGCACCTTCCTTGGAGGAGAGAGAGTGCAACGTTTCATTTTAGCATTTTGGCGCTCACAAGGGAGACAAACTGCTTTGGCTGTTTGCAAGGCTAGGAAAGAGCAGAGCCCCAGTCTTGCTGTTTATCTGCAATGACTGCCAGGGCAAGTGAGGACCAGCAAGACAATTCCTGCCTAGCACCTTCCTTGGAGGAGAGAGAGTGCAACGTTTCATTTTAGCATTTTGGCGCTCACGCGGGAGACAAACTGCTTTGGCTGTTTGCAAGGCTAGGAGAGAGCAGAGCCCGAGTCTTGCTGCTTATCTGCAATGACTGCCAGGGCAAGTGAGGACCAGCAAGACAATTCCTGCCTAGCACCTCCCTTGGAGGAGAGAGAGTGCAACGTTTCATTTTAGCATTTTGGCGCTCACGAGCGAGACAAACTGCTTTGGCTGTTTGCATTGCTAGGAAAGAGCAGAGCCCCAGTCTTGCTGTTTATCTGCAATGACTGCCAGGGCAAGTGAGGACCAGCAAGACAATTCCTGCCTTGCACCTTCCTTGGAGGAGAGAGTGTGCAACGTTTCATTTTGCTTTTTGGAGTGCGAGAGTGAGAAAAAGTAGTGTGCCTGTTTCAAGGCTAGGAAAGAGCAGAGCCCGAGTCTTGCTGTTTATCTGCAATGACTGCCAGGGCAAGTGAGGACCAGCAAGACAATTCCTGCCTAGCACCTTCCTTGGAGGAGAGAGAGTGCAACGTTTCATTTTAGCATTTTGGCGCTCACGAGGGAGACAAAGTGCTTTGGCTGTTTGCAAGGCTAGGAAAGAGCAGAGCCCCAGTCTTGCTGTTTATCTGCAATGACTGCCAGGGCAAGTGAGGACCAGCAAGACAATTCCTGCCTAGCACCTTCCTAGGAGGAGAGAGAGTGCAACGTTTCATTTTAGCATTTTGGCGCTCACGCGGGAGACAAACTGCTTTGGCTCTTTGCAAGGCTAGGAAAGAGCAGAGCCCCAGTCTTGCTGTTCATGTGCAATGTCTGCGAGGGCAAGTGAGGTCCAGCAAGACAATTCCTGCCTAGCACCTTCCTTGGAGGAGAGAGAGTGCAACGTTTCATTTTGCTTTTTGGAGTGCGAGAGTGAGAAAAAGCAGAGTGCCTGTTTGCAAGGCTAGGAAAGAGCACAGACCGAGTCTTGCTGTTTATCTGCAATGACTGCCAGGACAAGTGAGGACCAGCAAGACAATTCCTGCCTAGCACCTTCCTTGGAGGAGAGAGAGTGCAACGTTTCATTTTAGCATTTTGGCGCTCACGAGGGAGTCAAACTGCTTTGGCTGTTTGCAAGGCTAGGAAAGAGCAGAGCCCCAGTCTTGCTGTTCATGTGCAATGTCTGCGAGGGCAAGTGAGGTCCAGCAAGACAATTCCTGCCTAGCACCTTCCTTGGAGGAGAGAGAGTGCAACGTTTCATTTTGCTTTTTGGAGTGCGAGAGTGAGAAAAAGCAGAGTGCCTGTTTGCAAGGCTAGGAAAGAGCAGAGCCCCAGTCTTGCTGTTTATCTGCAATGACTGCCAGGGCAAGTGAGGACCAGCAAGACAATTCCTGCTTAGCACCTTCCTTGGAGGAGAGAGAGTGCAACGTTTCATTTTAGCATTTTGGCGCTAACGAGGCAGACAAATTGCTTTGGCTGTTTGCAAGGCTAGGAGAGAGCAGAGCCCGAGTCTTGCTGTTTATCTGCAATGTCTGCCAGGGCAAGTGAGGACCAGCAAGACAATTCCTGCCTAGCACCTTCCTTGGAGGAGAGAGAGTGGAGCGTTTCATTTTAGCATTTTGGCGCTCACGAGCGAGACAAACTGCTTTGGCTGTTTGCATTGCTAGGAAAGAGCAGAGCTCCAGTCTTGCTCTTTATCTGCAATGACTGCCAGGGCAAGTGAGGACCAGCAAGACAATTCCTGCCTTGCACCTTCCTTGCAGGAGAGAGAGTGCAACGTTTCATTTTGCTTTTTGGAGTGCGAGAGTGAGAAAAAGCAGAGTGCCTGTTTGCAAGGCTAGGAAAGAGCACAGACCGAGTCTGGCTGTTTATCTGAAATGACTGCCAGGACAAGTGAGGACCAGCAAGACAATTCCTGCCTAGCACCTTCCTTGGAGGAGAGAGAGTGCAACGTTTCATTTTACTTTTTGGAGTGCGAGAGTGAGAAAAAGCAGAGTGCCTGTTTGCAAGGCTAGCAAAGAGCAGAGCCCCAGTCTTGCTGTTTATCTGCAATGACTGCCAGGGCAAGTGAGGACCAGCAAGACAATTCCTGCCTAGCACCTTCCTTGGAGGAGAGAGAGTGCAACGTTTCATCTTAGCATTTTGGCGCTCACGAGCGAGACAAACTGCTTTGGCTGTTTGCAAGGCTAGGAAAGAGCAGAGCCCCAGTCTTGCTGTTTATCTGCAATGACTGCCAGGGCAAGTGAGGACCAGCAAGAAAATTCCTGCCTAGCACCTTCCTTGGAGGAGAGAGAGTACAACGTTTCATTTTGCTTTTTGGAGTGCGAGAGTGAGAAAAAGCAGAGTGCCTGTTTGCAAGGCTAGGAAAGAGCACAGACCGAGTCTTGCTGTTTATCTGAAATGACTGCCAGGACAAGTGAGGACCAGCAAGACAATTCCTGCCTAGCACCTTCCTTGGAGGAGAGAGAGTGCAACGTTTCATTTTGCTTTTTGGAGTGCGAGAGAGAGAAAATGCAGAGTGCGTGTTTACAAGGCTAGGAAAGACTGGAGCCCCAGTCTTGCTGTTTATCTGCAATGACTGCCAGGGCAAGTGAGGACCAGCAAGACAATTCCTGCCTAGGACCTTCCTTGGAGGAGAGAGTGTGCAACGTTTCATTTTAGCATTTTGGCGCTCACGAGCGACACAAATTGCTTTGGCTGTTTGCAAGGCTAGGAAAGAGCAGAGCCCCAGTCTTGCTGTTCATCTGCAATGACTGCCAGGGCAAGTGAGGACCAGCAAGACAATTCCTGCCTAGCACCTTCCTAGGAGGAGAGAGAGTGCAACGTTTCATTTTGCTTTTTGGAGTGCGAGAGTGAGAAAAAGCAGAGTGCCTGTTTGCAAGGCTAGGAAAGAGCAGAGCCCCAGTCTTGCTGTTTATCTGCAATGACTGCCAGGGCAAGTGAGGACCAGCAAGACAATTCCTGCCTAGCACCTTCCTTGGAGGAGAGAGAGTGCAACGTTTCATTTTAGCATTTTGGCGCTCACGAGCGAGACAAACTGCTTTGGCTGTTTGCAAGGCTAGGAAAGAGCAGAGCCCCAGTCTTGCTGTTTATCTGCAATGACTGCCAGGGCAAGTGAGGACCAGCAAGACAATTCCTGCCTAGGACCTTCCTTGGAGGAGAGAGTGTGCAACGTTTCATTTTAGCATTTTGGCGCTCACGAGCGACACAAATTGCTTTGGCTGTTTGCAAGGCTAGGAAAGAGCAGAGCCCCAGTCTTGCTGTTCATCTGCAATGACTGCCAGGGCAAGTGAGGACCAGCAAGACAATTCCTGCCTAGCACCTTCCTAGGAGGAGAGAGAGTGCAACGTTTCATTTTGCTTTTTGGAGTGCGAGAGTGAGAAAAAGCAGAGTGCCTGTTTGCAAGGCTAGGAAAGAGCAGAGCCCCAGTCTTGCTGTTTATCTGCAATGACTGCCAGGGCAAGTGAGGACCAGCAAGACAATTCCTGCCTAGCACCTTCCTTGGAGGAGAGAGAGTGCAACGTTTCATTTTAGCATTTTGGCGCTCACGCGAGAGACAAACTGCTTTGGCTGTTTGCAAGGCTAGGAAAGAGCAGAGCCCCAGTCTTGCTGTTCATCTGCAATGACTGCCAGGGCAAATGAGGACCAGCAAGACAATTCCTGCCTAGCACCTTCCTTGGAGGAGAGAGAGTGCAACGTTTCATTTTAGCATTTTGGCGCTCACGAGCGAGACAAACTGCTTTGGCTGTTTGCAAGGCTAGGAAAGAGCAGAGCCCCAGTCTTGCTGTTTATCTGCAATGACTGCCAGGGCAAGTGAGGACCAGCAAGAAAATTCCTGCCTAGCACCTTCCTTGGAGGAGAGAGAGTACAACGTTTCATTTTGCTTTTTGGAGTGCGAGAGTGAGAAAAAGCAGAGTGCCTGTTTGCAAGGCTAGGAAAGAGCACAGACCGAGTCTTGCTGTTTATCTGAAATGACTGCCAGGACAAGTGAGGACCAGCAAGACAATTCCTGCCTAGCACCTTCCTTGGAGGAGAGAGAGTGCAACGTTTCATTTTGCTTTTTGGAGTGCGAGAGAGAGAAAATGCAGAGTGCGTGTTTACAAGGCTAGGAAAGACTGGAGCCCCAGTCTTGCTGTTTATCTGCAATGACTGCCAGGGCAAGTGAGGACCAGCAAGACAATTCCTGCCTAGGACCTTCCTTGGAGGAGAGAGTGTGCAACGTTTCATTTTAGCATTTTGGCGCTCACGAGCGACACAAATTGCTTTGGCTGTTTGCAAGGCTAGGAAAGAGCAGAGCCCCAGTCTTGCTGTTCATCTGCAATGACTGCCAGGGCAAGTGAGGACCAGCAAGACAATTCCTGCCTAGCACCTTCCTAGGAGGAGAGAGAGTGCAACGTTTCATTTTGCTTTTTGGAGTGCGAGAGTGAGAAAAAGCAGAGTGCCTGTTTGCAAGGCTAGGAAAGAGCAGAGCCCCAGTCTTGCTGTTTATCTGCAATGACTGCCAGGGCAAGTGAGGACCAGCAAGACAATTCCTGCCTAGCACCTTCCTTGGAGGAGAGAGAGTGCAACGTTTCATTTTAGCATTTTGGCGCTCACGAGCGAGACAAACTGCTTTGGCTGTTTGCAAGGCTAGGAAAGAGCAGAGCCCCAGTCTTGCTGTTCATCTGCAATGACTGCCAGGGCAAGTGAGGACCAGCAAGACAATTCCTGCCTAGCACCTTCCTAGGAGGAGAGAGAGTGCAACGTTTCATTTTGCTTTTTGGAGTGCGAGAGTGAGAAAAAGCAGAGTGCCTGTTTGCAAGGCTAGGAAAGAGCAGAGCCCCAGTCTTGCTGTTTATCTGCAATGACTGCCAGGGCAAGTGAGGACCAGCAAGACAATTCCTGCCTAGCACCTTCCTTGGAGGAGAGAGAGTGCAACGTTTCATTTTAGCATTTTGGCGCTCACGCGAGAGACAAACTGCTTTGGCTGTTTGCAAGGCTAGGAAAGAGCAGAGCCCCAGTCTTGCTGTTCATCTGCAATGACTGCCAGGGCAAATGAGGACCAGCAAGACAATTCCTGCCTAGCACCTTCCTTGGAGGAGAGAGAGTGCAACGTTTCATTTTAGCATTTTGGCGCTCACGAGCGAGACAAACTGCTTTGGCTGTTTGCAAGGCTAGGAAAGAGCAGAGCCCCAGTCTTGCTGTTTATCTGCAATGACTGCCAGGGCAAGTGAGGACCAGCAAGACAATTCCTGCCTAGCACCTTCCTTGGAGGAGAGAGAGTGCAACGTTTCATTTTAGCATTTTGGCGCTCACGAGCGAGACAAACTGCTTTGTCTGTTTGCAAGGCTAGGAAAGAGCAGAGCCCCAGTCTTGCTGTTTATCTGCAATGACTGCCAGGGCAAGTGAGGACCAGCAAGAAAATTCCTGCCTAGCGCCTTCCTAGGAGGAGAGAGAGTGCAACGTTTCATTTTGCTTTTTGGAGTGCGAGAGTGAGAAAAAGCAGAGTGCCTGTTTGCAAGGCTAGGAAAGAGCAGAGCCCGAGTCTTGCTGTTTATCTGCAATGACTGCCAGGGCAAGTGAGGACCAGCAAGACAATTCCTGCCTAGCACCTTCCTTGGAGGAGAGAGAGTGCAACGTTTCATTTTAGCATTTTGGCGATCACGAGCGAGACAAACTGCTTTGGCTGTTTGGAAGGCTAGGAAAGAGCAGAGCCCCAGTCTTGCTGTTTATCTGCAATGACTGCCAGGGCAAGTGAGGACCAGCAAGACAATTCCTGCCTAGCACCTTCCTTGGAGGAGAGATAGTGCAACGTTTCATTTTGCTTTTTGGAGTGCGAGAGTGAGAAAAAGCAGAGTGCCTGTTTGCAAGGCTAGGAAAGAGCAGAGCCCCAGTCTTGCTGTTTATCTGCAATGACTGCCAGGGCAAGTGAGGACCAGCAAGACAATTCCTGCCTAGCACCTTCCTTGGAGGAGAGAGAGTGCAACGTTTCATTTTAGCATTTTGGCGCTCACGAGCGAGACAAATTGCTTTGGCTGTTTGCAAGGCTAGGAAAGAGCAGAGCCCCAGTCTTGCTGTTTATCTGCAATGACTGCCAGGGCAAGTGAGGACCAGCAAGACAATTCCTGCCTAGCACCTTCCTTGGAGGAGAGAGAGTGCAAGGTTTCATTTTAGCATTTTGGCGCTCACGAGGGAGTCAAACTGCTTTGGCTCTTTGCAAGGCTAGGAAAGAGCAGAGCCCCAGTCTTGCTGTTTATCTGAAATGACTGCCAGGACAAGTGAGGACCAGCAAGACAATTCCTACCTAGCACCTTCCTTGGAGGAGAGAGAGTGCAACGTTTCATTTCAGCATTTTGGCGCTCACGAGGGAGTCAAACTGCTTTGGCTGTTTGCAAGGCTAGGAAAGAGCAGAGCCCCAGTCTTGCTGTTCATGTGCAATGTCTGCGAGGGCAAGTGAGGTCCAGCAAGACAATTCCTGCCTAGCACCTTCCTTGGAGGAGAGAGAGTGCAACGTTTCATTTTGCTTTTTGGAGTGCGAGAGTGAGAAAAAGCAGAGTGCCTGTTTGCAAGGCTAGGAAAGAGCAGAGCCCCAGTCTTGCTGTTTATCTGCAATGACTGCCAGGGCAAGTGAGGACCAGCAAGACAATTCCTGCTTAGCACCTTCCTTGGAGGAGAGAGAGTGCAACGTTTCATTTTAGCATTTTGGCGCTCACGAGGCAAACTGCTTTGGCTGTTTGCAAGGCTAGGAGAGAGCAGAGCCCGAGTCTTGCTGCTTATCTGCAATGTCTGCCAGGGCAAGTGAGGACCAGCAAGACAATTCCTGCCTAGCACCTTCCTTGGAGGAGAGAGAGTGCAGCGTTTCATTTTAGCATTTTGGCGCTCACGAGCGAGACAAACTGCTTTGGCTGTTTGCATTGCTAGGAAAGAGCAGAGCTCCAGTCTTGCTCTTTATCTGCAATGACTGCCAGGGCAAGTGAGGACCAGCAAGACAATTCCTGCCTTGCACCTTCCTTGGAGGAGAGAGAGTGCAACGTTTCATTTTGCTTTTTGGAGTGCGAGAGTGAGAAAAAGCAGAGTGCCTGTTTGCAAGGCTAGGAAAGAGCACAGACCGAGTCTGGCTGTTTATCTGAAATGACTGCCAGGACAAGTGAGGACCAGCAAGACAATTCCTGCCTAGCACCTTCCTTGGAGGAGAGAGAGTGCAACGTTTCATTTACTTTTTGGAGTGCGAGAGTGAGAAAAAGCAGAGTGCCTGTTTGCAAGGCTAGCAAAGAGTAGAGCCCCAGTCTTGCTGTTTATCTGCAATGACTGCCAGGGCAAGTGAGGACCAGCAAGACAATTCCTGCCTAGCACCTTCCTTGGAGGAGAGAGAGTGCAACGTTTCATTTTAGCATTTTGGCGCTCACGAGCGAGACAAACTGCTTTGGCTGTTTGCAAGGCTAGGAAAGAGCAGAGCCCCAGTCTTGCTGTTTATCTGCAATGACTGCCAGGGCAAGTGAGGACCAGCAAGACAATTCCTGCCTTGCACCTTCCTTGGAGGAGAGAGAGTACAACGTTTCATTTTGCTTTTTGGAGTGCGAGAGTGAGAAAAAGCAGAGTGCCTGTTTGCAAGGCTAGGAAAGAGCAGAGCCCCAGTCTTGCTGTTTATCTGCAATGACTGCCAGGGCAAGTGAGGACCAGCAAGACAATTCCTGCCTAGCACCTTCCTTGGAGGAGAGAGAGTGCAACGTTTCATTTTAGCATTTTGGCGCTCACGAGGGAGTCAAACTGCTTTGGCTGTTTGCAAGGCTAGGAAAGAGCAGAGCCCCAGTCTTGCTGTTCATGTGCAATGTCTGCGAGGGCAAGTGAGGACCAGCAAGACAATTCCTGCCTAGCACCTTCCTTGGAGGAGAGAGAGTGCAACGTTTCATTTTGCTTTTTGGAGTGCGAGAGAGAGAAAATGCAGAGTGCGTGTTTGCAAGGCTAGGAAAGAGCAGAGCCCAAGTCTTGCTGTTTATCTGCAATGACTGCCAGGGCAAGTGAGGACCAGTAAGACAATTCCTGCCTAGGACCTGCCTTGGAGGAGAGAGTGTGCAACGTTTCATTTTAGCATTTTGGCGCTCACGAGCGACACAAATTGCTTTGGCTGTTTGCAAGGCTAGGAAAGAGCAGAGCCCCAGTCTTGCTGTTTATCTGCAATGACTGCCAGGGCAAGTGAGGACCAGCAAGACAATTCCTGCCTAGCACCTTCCTTGGAGGAGAGATAGTGCAACGTTTCATTTTAGCATTTTGGCGCTCACGAGCGACACAAATTGCTTTGGCTGTTTGCAAGGCTAGGAAAGAGCAGAGCCCCAGTCTTGCTGTTTATCTGCAATGACTGCCAGGGCAAGTGAGGACCAGCAAGACAATTCCTGCCTAGCACCTTCCTAGGAGGAGAGAGAGTGCAACGTTTCATTTTGCTTTTTGGAGTGCGAGAGTGAGAAAAAGCAGAGTGCCTGTTTGCAAGGCTAGGAAAGAGCAGAGCCCCAGTCTTGCTGTTTATCTGCAATGACTGCCAGGGCAAGTGAGGACCAGCAAGACAATTCCTGCCTAGCACCTTCCTTGGAGGAGAGAGAGTGCAACGTTTCATTTTAGCATTTTGGCGATCACGAGCGAGACAAACTGCTTTGGCTGTTTGCAAGGCTAGGAAAGAGCAGAGCCCCAGTCTTGCTGTTTATCTGCAATGACTGCCAGGGCAAGTGAGGACCAGCAAGACAATTCCTGCCTAGCACCTTCCTTGGAGGAGAGATAGTGCAACGTTTCATTTTGCTTTTTGGAGTGCGAGAGTGAGAAAAAGCAGAGTGCCTGTTTGCAAGGCTAGGAAAGAGCAGAGCCCCAGTCTTGCTGTTTATCTGCAATGACTGCCAGGGCAAGTGAGGACCAGCAAGACAATTCCTGCCTAGCACCTTCCTTGGAGGAGAGAGAGTGCAACGTTTCATTTTAGCATTTTGGCGCTCACGAGCGAGACAAATTGCTTTGGCTGTTTGCAAGGCTAGGAAAGAGCAGAGCCCCAGTCTTGCTGTTTATCTGCAATGACTGCCAGGGCAAGTGAGGACCAGCAAGACAATTCCTGCCTAGCACCTTCCTTGGAGGAGAGAGAGTGCAAGGTTTCATTTTAGCATTTTGGCGCTCACGAGGGAGTCAAACTGCTTTGGCTCTTTGCAAGGCTAGGAAAGAGCAGAGCCCCAGTCTTGCTGTTTATCTGAAATGACTGCCAGGACAAGTGAGGACCAGCAAGACAATTCCTACCTAGCACCTTCCTTGGAGGAGAGAGAGTGCAACGTTTCATTTCAGCATTTTGGCGCTCACGAGGGAGTCAAACTGCTTTGGCTGTTTGCAAGGCTAGGAAAGAGCAGAGCCCCAGTCTTGCTGTTCATGTGCAATGTCTGCGAGGGCAAGTGAGGTCCAGCAAGACAATTCCTGCCTAGCACCTTCCTTGGAGGAGAGAGAGTGCAACGTTTCATTTTGCTTTTTGGAGTGCGAGAGTGAGAAAAAGCAGAGTGCCTGTTTGCAAGGCTAGGAAAGAGCAGAGCCCCAGTCTTGCTGTTTATCTGCAATGACTGCCAGGGCAAGTGAGGACCAGCAAGACAATTCCTGCTTAGCACCTTCCTTGGAGGAGAGAGAGTGCAACGTTTCATTTTAGCATTTTGGCGCTCACGAGGCAAACTGCTTTGGCTGTTTGCAAGGCTAGGAGAGAGCAGAGCCCGAGTCTTGCTGCTTATCTGCAATGTCTGCCAGGGCAAGTGAGGACCAGCAAGACAATTCCTGCCTAGCACCTTCCTTGGAGGAGAGAGAGTGCAGCGTTTCATTTTAGCATTTTGGCGCTCACGAGCGAGACAAACTGCTTTGGCTGTTTGCATTGCTAGGAAAGAGCAGAGCTCCAGTCTTGCTCTTTATCTGCAATGACTGCCAGGGCAAGTGAGGACCAGCAAGACAATTCCTGCCTTGCACCTTCCTTGGAGGAGAGAGAGTGCAACGTTTCATTTTGCTTTTTGGACTGCGAGAGTGAGAAAAAGCAGAGTGCCTGTTTGCAAGGCTAGGAAAGAGCACAGACCGAGTCTGGCTGTTTATCTGAAATGACTGCCAGGACAAGTGAGGACCAGCAAGACAATTCCTGCCTAGCACCTTCCTTGGAGGAGAGAGAGTGCAACGTTTCATTTTACTTTTTGGAGTGCGAGAGTGAGAAAAAGCAGAGTGCCTGTTTGCAAGGCTAGCAAAGAGCAGAGCCCCAGTCTTGCTGTTTATCTGCAATGACTGCCAGGGCAAGTGAGGACCAGCAAGACAATTCCTGCCTAGCACCTTCCTTGGAGGAGAGAGAGTGCAACGTTTCATTTTAGCATTTTGGCGCTCACGAGCGAGACAAACTGCTTTGGCTGTTTGCAAGGCTAGGAAAGAGCAGAGCCCCAGTCTTGCTGTTTATCTGCAATGACTGCCAGGGCAAGTGAGGACCAGCAAGACAATTCCTGCCTTGCACCTTCCTTGGAGGAGAGAGAGTACAACGTTTCATTTTGCTTTTTGGAGTGCGAGAGTGAGAAAAAGCAGAGTGCCTGTTTGCAAGGCTAGGAAAGAGCAGAGCCCCAGTCTTGCTGTTTATCTGCAATGACTGCCAGGGCAAGTGAGGACCAGCAAGACAATTCCTGCCTAGCACCTTCCTTGGAGGAGAGAGAGTGCAACGTTTCATTTTAGCATTTTGGCGCTCACGAGGGAGTCAAACTGCTTTGGCTGTTTGCAAGGCTAGGAAAGAGCAGAGCCCCAGTCTTGCTGTTCATGTGCAATGTCTGCGAGGGCAAGTGAGGACCAGCAAGACAATTCCTGCCTAGCACCTTCCTTGGAGGAGAGAGAGTGCAACGTTTCATTTTGCTTTTTGGAGTGCGAGAGAGAGAAAATGCAGAGTGCGTGTTTGCAAGGCTAGGAAAGAGCAGAGCCCAAGTCTTGCTGTTTATCTGCAATGACTGCCAGGGCAAGTGAGGACCAGTAAGACAATTCCTGCCTAGGACCTGCCTTGGAGGAGAGAGTGTGCAACGTTTCATTTTAGCATTTTGGCGCTCACGAGCGACACAAATTGCTTTGGCTGTTTGCAAGGCTAGGAAAGAGCAGAGCCCCAGTCTTGCTGTTTATCTGCAATGACTGCCAGGGCAAGTGAGGACCAGCAAGACAATTCCTGCCTAGGACCTGCCTTGGAGGAGAGAGTGTGCAACGTTTCATTTTAGCATTTTGGCGCTCACGAGCGACACAAATTGCTTTGGCTGTTTGCAAGGCTAGGAAAGAGCAGAGCCCCAGTCTTGCTGTTTATCTGCAATGACTGCCAGGGCAAGTGAGGACCAGCAAGACAATTCCTGCCTAGCACCTTCCTAGGAGGAGAGAGAGTGCAACGTTTCATTTTGCTTTTTGGAGTGCGAGAGTGAGAAAAAGCAGAGTGCCTGTTTGCAAGGCTAGGAAAGAGCAGAGCCCCAGTCTTGCTGTTTATCTGCAATGACTGCCAGGGCAAGTGAGGACCAGCAAGACAATTCCTGCCTAGCACCTTCCTTGGAGGAGAGAGAGTGCAACGTTTCATTTTAGCATTTTGGCGCTCACGAGCGAGACAAACTGATTTGGCTGTTTGCAAGGCTAGGAAAGAGCAGAGCCCCAGTCTTGCTGTTCATCTGCAATGACTGCCAGGGCAAATGAGGACCAGCAAGACAATTCCTGCCTAGCACCTTCCTTGGAGGAGAGAGAGTGCAACGTTTCATTTTAGCATTTTGGCGCTCACGAGCGAGACAAACTGCTTTGTCTGTTTGCAAGGCTAGGAAAGAGCAGAGCCCCAGTCTTGCTGTTTATCTGCAATGACTGCCAGGGCAAGTGAGGACCAGCAAGAAAATTCCTGCCTAGCGCCTTCCTAGGAGGAGAGAGAGTGCAACGTTTCATTTTGCTTTTTGGAGTGCGAGAGTGAGAAAAAGCAGAGTGCCTGTTTGCAAGGCTAGGAAAGAGCAGAGCCCCAGTCTTGCTGTTTATCTGCAATGACTGCCAGGGCAAGTGAGGACCAGCAAGACAATTCCTGCCTAGCACCTTCCTTGGAGGAGAGAGAGTGCAACGTTTCATTTTAGCATTTTGGCGCTCACGAGGGACACAAAGTGCTTTGGCTGTTTGCAAGGCTAGGAAAGAGCAGAGCCCCAGTCTTGCTGTTTATCTGCAATGACTGCCAGGGCAAGTGAGGACCAGCAAGACAATTCCTGCCTAGCACCTTCCTTGGAGGAGAGAGAGTGCAACGTTTCATTTTAGCATTTTGGAGCTCACGAGCGAGACAAACTTCTTTGGCTGTTTGCAAGGCTAGGAAAGAGCAGAGCCCGAGTCTTGCTGTTTATCTGCAATGACTGCCAGGGCAAGTGAGGACCAGCAAGACAATTCCTGCCTAGCACCTTCCTTGGAGGAGAGAGAGTGCAACGTTTCATTTTAGCATTTTGGCGATCACGAGCGAGACAAACTGCTTTGGCTGTTTGGAAGGCTAGGAAAGAGCAGAGCCCCAGTCTTGCTGTTTATCTGCAATGACTGCCAGGGCAAGTGAGGACCAGCAAGACAATTCCTGCCTAGCACCTTCCTTGGAGGAGAGATAGTGCAACGTTTCATTTTGCTTTTTGGAGTGCGAGAGTGAGAAAAAGCAGAGTGCCTGTTTGCAAGGCTAGGAAAGAGCAGAGCCCCAGTCTTGCTGTTTATCTGCAATGACTGCCAGGGCAAGTGAGGACCAGCAAGACAATTCCTGCCTAGCACCTTCCTTGGAGGAGAGAGAGTGCAACGTTTCATTTTAGCATTTTGGCGCTCACGAGGGAGACAAAGTGCTTTGGCTGTTTGCAAGGCTAGGAAAGAGCAGAGCCCCAGTCTTGCTGTTTATCTGCAATGACTGCCAGGGCAAGTGAGGACCAGCAAGACAATTCCTGCCTAGCACCTTCCTTGGAGGAGAGAGAGTGCAACGTTTCATTTTAGCATTTTGGCGCTCACGAGGGAGACAAACTGCTTTGGCTGTTTGCAAGGCTAGGAAAGAGCAGAGCCCCAGTCTTGCTGTTCATCTGCAATGACTGCCAGGGCAAGTGAGGATCAGCAAGACAATTCCTGCCTAGCACCTTCCTTGGAGGAGAGAGAGTGCAACGTTTCATTTTAGCATTTTGGCGCTCACGAGGGAGACGAACTGCATTGGCTGTTTGCAAGGCTAGGAAAGAGCAGAGCTCCAGTCTTGCTGCTTATCTGCAATGACTGCCAGGGCAAGTGAGGACCAGCAAGAAAATTCCTGCCTAGCACCTTCCTTGGAGGAGAGAGAGTGCAACGTTTCATTTTGATTTTTGGAGTGCAAGAGTGAGAAAAAGCAGAGTGCCTGTTTGCAAGGCTAGGAAAGAGCAGAGCCCCAGTCTTGCTGTTTATCTGCAATGACTGCCAGGGCAAGTGAGGACCAGCAAGAGAATTCCTGCCTAGCACCTTCCTTGGAGGAGAGAGAGTGCAACGTTTCCTTTTAGCATTTTGGCGCTCACGAGGGAGACAAACTGCATTGGCTGTTTGCAAGGCTAGGAAAGAGCAGAGCCCCAGTCTTGCTGTTTATCTGCAATGACTGCCAGGGCAAGTGAGGACCAGCAACACAATTCCTGCCTAGCGCCTTCCTTGGAGGAGAGAGAGTGCAACGTTTCCTTTTAGCATTTTGGCGCTCACGAGGGAGACGAACTGCTTTGGCTGTTTGCAAGGCTAGGAAAGAGCAGAGCCCCAGACTTGCTGTTTATCTCAAATGACTGCCAGGGCAAGTGAGGACCAGCAAGACAATTCCTGCCTAGCACCTTCCTTGGAGGAGAAAGAGTGCAACGTTTCATTCTGATTTTTGGAGTGCGAGAGTGAGAAAAAGCAGAGTGCCTGTTTGCAAGGCTAGGAAAGAGCAGAGCCCCAGTCTTGCTGTTTATCTGCAATGACTGCCAGGGCAAGTGAGGACCAGCAAGACAATTCCTGCCTAGCACCTTCCTTGGAGGAGAGAGAGTGCAACGTTTCATTTTAGCATTTTGGCGCTCACGAGGGAGACGAAATGCATTGGCTGTTTGCAAGGCTAGGAAAGAGCAGAGCCCCAGTCTTGCTGTTTATCTGCAATGACTGCCTGGGCAAGTGAGGACCAGCAAGACAATTCCTGCCTAGCACCTTCCTTGGAGGAGAGAGAGTGCAACGTTTCATTTTAGCATTTTGGCACTCACGAGGGAGACGAACTGCATTGGCTGTTTGCAAGGCTAGGAAAGAGCAGAGCCCCAGTCTTGCTGCTTATCTGCAATGACTGCCAGGGTAAGTGAGGACCAGCAAGACAATTCCTGCCTATCACCTTACTTGGAGGAGAAAGAGTGCAACGTTTCATTTTGATTTTTGGAGTGCGAGAGTGAGAAAAAGCAGAGTGCCTGTTTGCAAGGCTAGGAAAGAGCAGAGCCCCAGTCTTGCTGTTCATCTGCAATGACTGCCAGGGCAAGTGAGGACCATCAAGACAATTCCTGCCTAGCACCTTCCTTGGAGGAGAGAGAGTGCAACGCTTCATTTTAGCATTTTGGCGCTCACGAGGGAGACGAACTGCATTGGCTGTTTGCAAGGTTAGGAAAGAGCAGAGCCCCAGACTTGCTGTTTATCTGCAATGACTGCCAGGGCAAGTGAGGACCAGCAAGACAGTTCCTGCCTAGCACCTTCCTTGGAGGAGAGAGAGTGCAACGTTTCATTTTGCTTTTTGGAGTGCGTGAGTGAGAAAAAGCAGAGTGCCTGTTTGCAAGGCTAGGAAAGAGCAGAGCCCCAGTCTTGCTGTTTATCTGCACTGGCTGCCAGGGCAAGTGAGGTCCAGCAAGACAATTCCTGCCTAGCACCTTCCTTGGAGGAGAGAGAGTGCAACGTTTATTTTAGCATTTTGGCGCTCACGAGGGAGACGAAATGCATTGGCTGTTTGCAAGGCTAGGAAAGAGCAGAGCCCCAGTCTTGCTGTTTATCTGCAATGACTGCCAGGGCAAGTGAGGACCAGCAAGACAATTCCTGCCTAGCACCTTCCTTGGAGGAGAGAGAGTGCAACGTTTCATTTTAGCATTTTGGCGCTTACGAGGGAGACGAACTGCATTGGCTGTTTGGAAGGCTAGGAAAGAGCAGAGCCTCAGTCTTCCTGTTTATCTGCAATGACTACCAGGGCAAATGAGTACCAGCAAGACAATTCCTGCCTAGCACCTTCCTTGGAGGAGAGAGAGTGCAACGTTTATTTTAGCATTTTGGCGCTCACGAGGGAGACGAAATGCATTGGCTGTTTGCAAGGCTAGGAAAGAGCAGAGCCCCAGTCTTGCTGTTTATCTGCAATGACTGCCAGGGCAAGTGAGGACCAGCAAGACAATTCCTGCCTAGCACATTCCTTGGAGGAGAGAGAGTGCAACGTTTCATTTTAGCATTTTGGCGCTCACGAGGGAGACGAACTGCTTTGGCTGTTTGCAAGGCTAGGAAAGAGCAGAGCCCCAGTCTTGCTGCTTATCTGCAATGACTGCCAGGGCAAGTGAGGACCAGCAAGACAATTCCTGCCTAGCACCTCCCTTGGAGGAGAGAGAGTGCAACGTTTCATTTTGATTTTTGGAGTGCGAGAGTGAGGAAAAGTAGAGTGCCTGTTTGCAAGGCTAGGAAAGAGCAGAGCCCCAGTCTTGCTGCTTATCTGCAATGACTGCCAGGGCAAATGAGTACCAGCAAGACAATTCCTGCCTAGCACCTTCCTTGGAGGAGAGAGAGTGCAACGTTTCATTTTAGCATTTTGGCGCTCACGAGGGAGACGAACTACTTTGGCTGTTTGAAAGGCTAGGAAAGAGCAGAGCCCCAGTCTTGCTGTTTATCTGCAATGACTGCCAGGGCAAGTGAGGTCCAGCAACACAATTCCTGCCTAGCACCTTCCTTGGAGGAGAGAGAGTGCAACGTTTCCTTTTAGCATTTTTACGCTCACGAGGGAGACGAACTGCATTGGCTGTTTGCAAGGCTAGGAAAGAGCACAGACCGAGTCTTGCTGTTTATCTGCAATGACTGCCAGGGCAAGTGAGGACCAGCAAGACAATTCCTGCCTAGCACCTTCCTTGGAGGAGAGAGAGTGCAACGTTTCATTTTAGCATTTTGGCGCTCACGAGGGACACGAACTGCATTGGCTGTTTGGAAGGCTAGGAAAGAGCAGAGCCTCAGTCTTGCTCTTTATCTGCAATGACTACCAGGGCAAATGAGTACCAGCAAGAGAATTCCTGCCTAGCACCTTCCTTGGAGGGGAGAGAGTGCAACGTTTATTTTAGCATTTTGGCGCTCACGAGGGAGACGAAATGCATTGGCTGTTTGCAAGGCTAGGAAAGAGCAGAGCCCCAGTCTTGCTGTTTATCTGCAATGACTGCCAGGGCAAGTGAGGACCAGCAAGACACTTCCTGCCTAGCACCTTCCTTGGAGGAGAGAGAGTGCAACGTTTCATTTTAGCATTTTGGCGCTCACGAGGGAGACGAACTGCTTTGGCTGTTTGCAAGGCTAGGAAAGAGCAGAGCCCCAGACTTGCTGTTTAACTGCAATGACTGCCAGGGCAAGTGAGGACCAGCAAGACAATTCCTGCCTAACACCTTCCTTGGAGGAGAGAGAGTGCAACGTTTCATTTTAGCATTTTGGCGCTCACGAGGGAGACGAACTGCATTGGCTGTTTGCAAGGCTAGGAAAGAGCAGAGCCCCAGTCTTGCTGCTTATCTGCAATGACTGCCAGGGCAAATGAGTACCAGCAAGACAATTCCTGCCTAGCACCTTCCTTGGAGGAGAGAGAGTGCAACGTTTCATTTTAGAATTTTGGCGCTCACGAGGGAGACGAACTACTTTGGCTGTTTGCAAGGCTAGGAAAGAGCAGAGCCCCAGTCTTGCTGTTTATCTGCAATGACTGCCAGGGCAAGTGAGGACCAGCAAGACAATTCCTGCCTAGCACCTTCCTTGGAGGAGAGAGAGTGCAACGTTTCATTTTAGCATTTTGGCGCTCACGAGCGAGACAAACTGCTTTGGCTGTTTGCAAGGCTAGGAAAGAGCAGAGCCCCAGTCTTGCTGTTCATCTGCAATGACTGCCAGGGCAAATGAGGACCAGCAAGACAATTCCTGCCTAGCACCTTCCTTGGAGGAGAGAGAGTGCAACGTTTCATTTTAGCATTTTGGCGCTCACGAGCGAGACAAACTGCTTTGGCTGTTTGCAAGGCTAGGAAAGAGCAGAGCCCCAGTCTTGCTGTTTATCTGCAATGACTGCCAGGGCAAGTGAGGACCAGCAAGACAATTCCTGCCTAGCACCTTCCTTGGAGGAGAGAGAGTGCAACGTTTCATTTTAGCATTTTGGCGCTCACGAGCGAGACAAACTGCTTTGTCTGTTTGCAAGGCTAGGAAAGAGCAGAGCCCCAGTCTTGCTGTTTATCTGCAATGACTGCCAGGGCAAGTGAGGACCAGCAAGAAAATTCCTGCCTAGCACCTTCCTAGGAGGAGAGAGAGTGCAACGTTTCATTTTGCTTTTTGGAGTGCGAGAGTGAGAAAAAGCAGAGTGCCTGTTTGCAAGGCTAGGAAAGAGCAGAGCCCGAGTCTTGCTGTTTATCTGCAATGACTGCCAGGGCAAGTGAGGACCAGCAAGACAATTCCTGCCTAGCGCCTTCCTTGGAGGAGAGAGAGTGCAACGTTTCCTTTTAGCATTTTGGCGCTCACGAGCGAGACAAACTGCTTTGGCTGTTTGCAAGGCTAGGAAAGAGCAGAGCCCGAGTCTTACTGTTTATCTGCAATGACTGCCAGGGCAAGTGAGGACCAGCAAGACAATTCCTGCCTAGCACCTTCCTTGGAGGAGAGAGAGTGCAACGTTTCATATTAGCATTTTGGCGCTCACGAGGGAGACAAACTGCTTTGGCTGTTTGCAAGGCTAGGAAAGAGCAGAGCCCGAGTCTTGCTGTTTATCTGCAATGACTGCCAGGGCAAGTGAGGACCAGCAAGACAATTCCTGCCTAGCACCTTCCTTGGAGGAGAGAGAGTGCAACGTTTCATTTTAGCTTTTTGGTGCTCACGAGCGAGACAAACTGCTTTGGCTGTTTGCAAGGCTAGGAAAGAGCAGAGCCCCAGTCTTGCTGCTTATCTGCAATGACTGCCAGGGCAAGTGAGGACCAGCAAGACAATTCCTGCCTAGCACCTTCCTTGGAGGAGAGAGAGTGCAACGTTTCATTTTAGCATTTTGGCGCTCACGAGGGAGACAAACTGCTTTGGCTGTTTGCAAGGCTAGGAAAGAGCAGACCCCGAGTCTTGCTGTTTATCTGCAATGACTGCCAGGGCAAGTGAGGACTAGCAAGACAATTCCTGCCTAGCACCTTCCTTGGAGGAGAGAGAGTGCAACGTTTCATTTTAGCATTTTGGCGCTCACGCGGGAGACAAACTGCTTTGGCTGTTTGCAAGGCTAGGAAAGAGCAGAGCCCGAGTCTTGCTGCTTATCGGCAATGACTGCCAGGGCAAGTGAGGACCAGCAAGACAATTCCTGCCTAGCACCTTCCTTGGAGGAGAGAGAGTGCAACGTTTCATTTTAGCATTTTGGCGCTCACGAGCGAGACAAACTGCTTTGGCTGTTTGCAAGGCTAGGAAAGAGCAGAGCCCGAGTCTTGCTGTTTATCTGCAATGACTGCCAGGGCAAGTGAGGACCAGCAAGACAATTCCTGCCTAGCACCTTCCTTGGAGGAGAGAGAGTGCAACGTTTCATTTTAGCATTTTGGCGCTCACGAGCGAGACAAACTTCTTTGGCTGTTTGCAAGGCTAGGAAAGAGCAGAGCCCGAGTCTTGCTGTTTATCTGCAATGACTGCCAGGGCAAATGAGGACCAGCAAGAAAATTCCTGCCTAGCACCTTCCTTGGAAGAGAGAGGGCAACGTTTCATTTTAGCATTTTGGCGCTCACGAGGGAGACAAACTGCTTTGGCTGTTTTCAAGGCTAGGAAAGAGCAGAGCCCGAGTCTTGCTGTTTATCTGCAATGACTGCCAGGGCACGTGAGGTCCAGCAAGACAATTCCTGCCTAGCACCTTCCTTGGAGGAGAGAGAGTGCAACGTTTCATTTTAGCATTTTGGCGCTCACGAGCGAGACAAACTGCTTTGGCTGTTTGCAAGGCTAGGAAAGAGCAGAGCCCGAGTCTTACTGTTTATCTGCAATGACTGCCAGGGCAAGTGAGGACCAGCAAGACAATTCCTGCCTAGCACCTTCCTTGGAGGAGAGAGAGTGCAACGTTTCATTTTAGCATTTTGGCGCTCACGAGCGAGACGAACTGCTTTGGCTGTTTGCAAGGCTAGGAAAGAGCAGAGCCACAAACATGACGGAGGCACAAGAAGATGGCAAGCGACAAGGATGACTCCCATACAGACGATGATGCCGGCAGAGAAACCCTGTGACACCACACAGGTGCGGATGCTGTAGAGCAGCCCCAGGAAAGAGAGGCGATGGCTGTGGCCCGAGAGAGAAAGGTCACGTCAAAACCAGAACGAAGGATGCATGAGAAGCTGAGCTTTAAGACCTAAGACTGTTAAGGACATGGGGATGAAAGCCCAAAAGCCAACTCCGTGCAAACAGAGCTCTCAACAGTGGAGCTGCAGGCACCACCTAGCCCAACACTGCAAGAGATGACCATTCAAACATCTACGATGCGCTGCATGCCAGACAAATGCGAGCTCTAAGCTATAATTGCAAAGCTCGTTGAGCTTTTCAGACAAAGTGGGCTGCAAGTGGCACCAGAAAAGATACAAGCTGAAGTGCCTTGGAGGTACTTGGGGTGGATGATCACTGAAACGTCGGTAACCCCCCAGAAGGTTGAATTAAGAATTCAGATTAAAACATTAAATGATGTACAAAAATTGGTAGGAGACGTTAACTGGATTCGACCGATTTGTGGGATCACAAACCAAGATATGGAGCCCCTGGTTCAGCTCTTGCGAGGGGATAGCAGGTTAAACTCTCCTCGGCAATTGACCAAGGAAGCCTGGGAAGCAGTAGCAAACATTTCTGAAAAGGTAACTCAAGCATTTAGTTCTAGGATAGACCCCTTGATAGGGATCACTTTGGCAGTAATCAATCATGAGCGACATCCCTATGCGCTTATAATACAGTGGATAACAAAGCTAGAATCAAAAGCGGACCCATTGAAAATTTTAGAGTGGGTCTTTTTGCCTCAGTAGCACAGAAAAACCATCACCACGAAAGTAGAGTGTTTTGCAAATTTGATTATGAAAGGGCGCAACAGAATTATTGATATATCGGCAAAGGACCTGAAAACGATTTTAGTAGCATTACAACAAGAATATTCAACTTGGGCTTTGCAGCACTCTGTTCCCTTGCAAACTGCATTAGCAGAATTTGAGGGTGACATTTAGATTCATTATCCATCACACAAAATGTTTACCTTTAAAAAAAAAAAACAAAACAAAAAAACCCCCACAAACATGAAGTAGAAAAAAATCAAAGTGTAGTCAATATCCAGTTCAAGGTGCTACAGTATTTATGGATGGTGGTGGGAAAACAGGCAAGGCAGCAATAGTACGGCGAGAGCACGGAGAATGGAAAGAACGGGTACTTGTCGTGCCAGGATCAGTTCAAAGGGTAGAACTACAGGCAGTAATTGAAGCCTTTAAATTATGGTCTGAAGAACCTGTGAATATAATTACTGATTCTTTATATGTAGTTGGAGTACTCCAAAGATTGGAAGGTTGAATCCTCAGACAGGTAGAGCAGGAACAGCTATACCAACAATTTAGAACGCTTTGGTTTTTATTGCAGAAAAGACGACACCCTTATTACGTTATGCATATACGCAGCCATACCAACCTTCCAGGGGAATTGGTGGAAGGAAATGCAAGAGCTGATCGGCTGACTGCCGCAGTATGGGCTGGACCTGCTCCGGACTGTTTAGGTCAAGCGCAAGCCTCTCATGCCTTTTTCCATCAATCTGCCAAAGTTTTAGCGAGACAATTTAATCTAAGTGCAGGTGACGCTAGAGCTATTATACAGACTTGTGCTGATTGTCAACAAATAGGCCCAGGAATCGCGATTACGGTTAGTCCCGGAGGATTGCCTTCGCTACAACTATGGCAGATGGATGTGACACATGTTGCTGACTTTGGAAGATTTAAATATGTTCATGTTTCAATTGATTGCTATTCTGCAGTAGTTTGGGCCACTGCACAAACAGGAGAAACTAGTAGGCATGTACAAAAGCATTTGCGAGCTGCATTCGCAGCCCATGGTATACCCCTACAAATTAAAACCGATAATGGTCCTTGTTATGTAGCCCAGTCAAGCCAACCATTTCTTGCTCAATGGGGAGTGACGCATGTTACTGGAATACCACATCCCCCAACTGGACAAGCTATTGTTGAACGAATGAATCATTCCCTGAAGTGTTTATTGCAAAAACAAAAAGGGGGAGAGGCTACCACACCACCCCAAGAACGTTTGAATAAAGCCTTATATGTGTTAAATTATTTCCGTCTAGCAGAAGGAGAAACATGTAAAAGGAATGACAGGAAGTCTGTTTGCGTTAACACAAAATGTGCAAGTAAAAGTTAAAAATTTGGAAAAGAATATGTGGGAAGGACCTTTTCAACTGCTAACCTGGGGACGAGGTTATGCTTGTGTCATTACAGATTCTGGAACTTGTTTGGTACCCGCAAAATGGGTAAAACCATGGGTGAAACAGTCACCATCGTCGTCGTCGGACACATCTTGACACTACCAGGTGTCATCGCAATCTGGATGCCACCTCAGCCAAAAGAAAATGTATGGGTAAATCACACTGAAATTAGCAGTATCATGAGAGGAACATGGAAAGCTTTTAGGGCAAACCGCTCTAGAACTACAAATCCTTTGGTAAGATATAATATTGGTTTTCATAGCTTTATACAAGCACTTTTTCCATCACTAGAAGTAGCTTCTATCGCTAGGAGTAGTACAGCTAGGATTGTTTGCCTTGTAACATTCTGCTATTAATTTAAGCATAGTTGATATGTGACTGCTGGATTATGGCAAGATGCCGTGTAAACAAAACCTACGAACCAACAGACGGGGTGGCTGTGGCGCGTGCAGCACGTCTGGCCAGCGGGCACATGCGCCATAGGCTCCCTGTGTTGAGAGGTGGCAACCGAGGCATGTTCTGACACTCGCTGGCCACGTGTGTCGAAACTCGTTCCTTGGCAAAGGTATAAATACCGGGATTTCCCGAAGAGCAGGGGGATCGGTGTACGGCAAGGCCACCGTTGCCTCCGTGGGGACGCCCACGTAAAGCTGGCACCTACCGACTGCTGGGCTGAGTTCACGGCACAGGACGATACAAGAATGCACAGATGGTCCATCTTCCTCACAGTCGTTGGGTTGCAAATGATCCATCAGGTTTTGTTTATAGATAAACAAAAAGGGGGAGATGTTGGGATCACCCTGCAAGGGCTCGACCTTAAGGAGAAGGAGCTGTGGTGTTGATCTGCACGGCTCGACCTTAAGAAGAAGGAGCTGTGGCACTGAGAAGCTGGTAAACAGCTGGATATCTGCTCGGCTCGGCCTTGAGGAGAAGGAGCTGTGGAAAACAACTAAGCAGCAGCAAAGGAGTGCAGGAACACCTGCAGGCGGCGAATCCTGACTGTGTGAGAGGCGCGTGGACAGCGCGTGATATTTTGTATATAACCAATTGCAATAATGCGTGTAACAAGCTGTAACCAATCATGAGTCTGTACGCAGTGACTAAACAAAGACTATGATATATATTGGAGTCAGACAAGACAATAAACGGCTTTGGAATATAACTCTCATAGAGTTGTGAAGTCCATCCTTCTCCCGCATAACCCTAATGCCCTAACCCTAACCCCTAACCCTAAACCATAACCCTAACCCCTAACCCTAACCCCTAAACCCTAACCCCCTAACCCTAACCCCCACCCTAACCCAAACCCCCTAACCCTAACCCCTAACCCCAACCTCCTAACCCCCACCCCCTAACCCTAACACCTAACCACAACCCTAACCCCTAAGCCTAACCCCTAACCCTAACCCCTAAACCCTAACCCCCTAACCCTAACCCCCACCCTAACCCAAACCCCCTAACCCTAACCCCTAAACCCAACCTCCTAACCCCCACCCCCTAACCCTAACACCTAACCACAACCCTAACCCCTAACCCTAACCCCTAACCCCAACCACTAACCCCTAACCCTAATCCCCTAACCCCAACCACTAACCCCTAACCCTAACCCCTAAACCCTAACCCCTAAACCCTAACCCCCACCCTAAACCCTAACCCTAACCCCCTAACCCCAACCCCAACCCTAAACCCCTAATCCTAACCCCTAAACCCAACCCCTAAACACTAACCACAACCCCCTAACCCTAACGCCAACCCCCTAACCTCCTAACCCTAACCCCTAACCCCTAATCCCCTAACCCTAATCCCCACCCTAACCCAAACCCCCTAACCCTAACCCCAACACCCTAACCCCCTAACCCCAACCGCCTAACCCTAACCCCTAACCCCAACCCCTAACCCTAACCCCTAAACCCTAACCCCCTAACCCTAACCCCTAACCCCCTAATCCTAACCCCTAAACCCAATCCCTAAACCATAACCCAAACCCCCACCCTAACCCCAACCCCCTAACCCTAACCCCAGCCCCCTAACCCCAGCCCCCTAACCCTAACCGCAACCCCCTAACACTAACCCCCTAAGCCTAACCCCCTAACCCCTAACCCCAACCCCCTAACCCCAACCCCCTAACCCTAACCCCTAACCCCAACCCTTACCCGAACCCCCTAACCCCAACCCCCTGACCCTAACCCCCTAACCCTAACCCCCACCCTAACCCCAGCCCCCTAAGCCTAACCCCCTAACCCTAACCCCTAACCCCAACCCCCTAACCCTAACCCCCAACCCCCTAACCCCTAACCCCAACCCCCTAAGCCTAACCCTCTAAGCCTAACCCCCTAACCCCTAACCCCAACCCCCTAACCCTAACCCCCTAACCCCTAATCCCAACCCTTACCCGAACCCCCTAACCCCAACCCCCTAACCCTAACCCCCACCCCCAACCCACACCCAACCCCCCCCAACCCCAACCGCCTAACCCTAACCCCCACCCCCAACCCACACCCAACCCCCCCAACCCCAACCCCCTAACCCCCTAACCCCAACCCTAACCCCAACCCTAACCCCTAACCCCAACCCCCTAACCCCAACCCCCTAACCCCACCCCAACCCTTACCGTAACCACCCTAACCCCAACCGCTAACAACCCGAACCCCAACCCCTAACCCTAATGGCCCTAACCCTAACGGCCCTAACCCCCTAACCCTAACGACCCTAACCCTAACCCCAAACCCAACGCTAATGCCCTAAACCCTAGCCGGGAACCACGTAACGTCAGGTCCTAACCCTCCGCGGCGAGCAGAGGGGGACTTCCGGGCCCCGGAGGACTTCCGTATCGGCGAGCAGTCCTCCGGGGCGAGCAGAGGGGCACTTCCGGGCCCCGGAGGACTTCCGTATCAGCGAGCAGTCCTCCGGGAGGGCTACGGAGGCCCATGGTGCATCGAGGTGGAGCTGGGCAGCCATTTGCGGTCGCCGAAGTCCTCCGGGGGTGTAGAGACAGATCTGTCGGCTGGCTGGGGTGGCCCGTCGTACAGAGAGATGGAGCTTGGGTGTTAGTTCGTGGTTTGGGAGCGTAGAGAGATGCGTCGTCGTGTGGTGTTCTGGAGTGTGAAAGGAAATGAAAAAGGTACCTCATTTGCATACATAATTGACGTATTTGTGTAGTTGGAGGTTACCCTATATTCTAATTGGGAGTAATGCATAATTGTTATGGTGTGGATTGCTTATGGATTACTCCCAACTGGAATACGGGGTACTATGTATACCTAGGGTGTGTTTCTTGGTCAGTATAAAAAAATCGAAATTTTTATACTGACCTGTCTGGTGCAGCAGTAGAAAATGGCACCTCCCTGGGAGCAATTTGTTGAAGTTTAATATATTATTCATTTAAATGAATAATTAGTCCCAGGGAGGTGCCATTTTCTACTGCTGCTAAATCATGTTTTCATTGATGTCTGCCTCAAACATAAGAACATGAAAGACAAAAAGACAGACACCAAAAAAAAAATCCCCTAAATCAATGACAAGACACCAAACCAACTGAATTCACAGACAAGATGACAGAAACCAAAAAACCCCAAAGACAAAACTATGCAGAAAAAATGTAAAACAAAACATGAGACACACACAAAAACAAGCCTGAGAAAGACCAACAAAAAAGATGCAAGGGCAACAAAGACACAGACAAAAGGCAGAGACAGACAAAAAAAAAAAATCGAGAGAACACAAGAGAGCAAATTAATCTTTATTGGTTGGACATTTTTCTACCTACCTCTGGGGGTCTAAGAAGTACTCTTTCAACTATCATTAGGAGCTCTCACAGCAGTTAAGGTGATTTTATACACTGATGTAACATTCCACCATTACTGCCTAAGCTTGACATTCTCCTTCTCTTACTCCTCAGATGTAATTCCATCCCGCTATTGTCTAACAGTGCTGTTTTCTTTGGACACCAGTTATGCTCAAGTAGTCATCTACATTTCTTTAAAACTATGCAAATTTACAAAAATCTACTTTACACAGCTAGTAATGCACATGCTTCCTTTTAACATATCACTATCTAGAGGTACGCGTAGCAGTTAACAACTCTCCCAGAGCTGCAGGAGATTCTTTCGCTCAAAGAATCACTTACAAACTTTATTTCCATTACTTTGGGAGTCCCAGTTGAGAGCTGCCTATGCCTGCACAAGTTCTCCTCTTTCTTTTCCCCGGCGCCTCTGTTTACCTGTGTGCGTGACAGACGCTCGCTTAGCTTTGTACTGTCGTTTCCTTTTTCCGTTACCACAGTGATTTTGATTGGGATACTTTACTGCCTAGAGTGGTTCTGTTAATTTTTTTTTTTGGTGTGTTTCCATTGACCCACAACTAACTCCAAGCAAGCCTTCTAACAGCATTATTTACACCTGGCCTCAAAAATTTACTTGTACTACCAATATTAAAAATACTTTCTTCCTTACCATAAGGGTAGCAATTACTTGAACATTTACTCAGTTTTCACTCGTGCTTCTTATACACACACACACAACCTCTAAAAACTCATCCTTACGTTAATAGCAGTTGCAACGATTTAGTGCCTGTGATTCTTCCTGTAGTGGCTTGCACGATTCTCATTCCCATTAGGTACTCCGTCTGTTGCTTCACACATATCTGTTTTCATCTCTGAGGCGACGTCTCCGCGATCGGTATTCCCAGGCAGAGCGTGAGACCGTTCCGCTCGTCCCGATGGGCCCTGCTAAAACAACAATTGACAAACAACATTACATCACAAACCACAACACCCGTCAAAAGAATTTACAATGCTACTAATACAAAATACAGTTAGGCCTCCCTGCTTCACAATCCGGTCCTTTTCAATAACAGCCGATGACCCCCCACACCCTGCGACCGCAACCGGCAGCTTAACAACATACTGTCCTGCAACGACAGGCACCAACCACGTTCCAGAGGAACGTTCCCCAGGAACGGCATTCCGCAAGAGCCTTGAAAAAGTCACCCTGCCTGCAAAAACCTCAGCCTGAACCCCTCAAGAATAACCTCAGCTGGGATTCTAGTTTGCTTATTCTCTACATGTCTAAAAAAATCTCTCTTCCACTTAGAAGCTGCAAGGACAAATTAGAAAAACATACACAAACACAAATCATACAGTGTTAAAACACATTCAAAACACCGCCCATTTGGCTATCACACAAACCACCCCTGACTCTCGGCTCATCCGTTCTGCCGCCTGCCTGCCGCAATGAGCCGTGGCCCACATCTACGGGGCTCCTCGGGAACGCCGCTTCCGGGAGCCTCAAAAACCGATCACCCTGCCTGCAAAAACCCCGGCCCGAGCACGACCTGCGTCCAAACATTGGCGATGAACATCGCCTCGCAGAGCGGCCGGGACTGGGGAAAAAAAACCCCAGCCGAGGGAAAAAAAAAAAAAAATCGCCCGGCTGGGGTTTGTTTTTTTTTTTTTTTAAATAAAAAATTGATCTCCTGTCTGTATTACATATAACCTAAAACAAAAAAGCCACACATACCAGGTTAGACCCACCCCCCCACCTCCAACGTGTCCGTTTCACCACCCACCAACCACGATGGCAGATCACCCCATATCTAGGGGGTCCACCCCAATCATGCCGGGAACTGCCTCACCACATCCCTCTAGACATCACCGCTCCACATGATTCTATAGCATCAGCCTTTGTAACCAGAAACCAAGAAAGATGCTTCCCTAGGTGTGCCCCTGCTGCTCCTCTTCCCTTTGAATTGTCCGCTCTGGCACGATCGGCTCGAGAATATGCCCCGGGGACACGCGTCACCCCGTGCCTCCTGCAAAATGCTACGTAAGAGACTCTACGGCCCGCTTGCCGATAGCTACTGGCTGCCCCCAGAAGCGGGCCATACAACCTCCACCCAAACAGGCCATGCTAATTGACACATTATCCTCCTGTGCTTTGACTATTCCATCCTGACAAGAGTTACTACACAGAGGCAATGCGGCTCCACCTCAAATACACATATACACGCTCCACAAACGTTACCTAAAGGTGCTAGAATACCACACAGGGGAGACTTAATGCCAAGCCGACAGAGCCTGACGGTAAGCACAATGGTGCTGAGGACGCACAGCACAAACTCTGGCGTGGCTCTGCTGTGCAAGAATGCCATACTCTGGAGACCTAAGACGACCCCACCGCTAGGAATAAACCCCTGGAAAAACTCTCAAGAAAGTCAGACGTGAGAGCTGAGGGCAAAGCCCGAGCAACAGCCACAAGACAGACTGACCAAAAGCACCTACTATGCTAAACTACACCGACAGCATCATGCTTCTACGTCACACCACAAAAAGATGCGGTCGATTGGCGCTAGACCGATGACTCGAGCCTGTGTGGGCATGACTGATGGCTACCGCACATCACAGTAGGATGTGAGTATGCCCGAGGCACCTTGGATGCAAGTGCCAAAACACACACCGAGATGTTTGATAAGGTACGCTTACGAACACACACTAGACGTTCCACACGACCCTTCCCACTCATCCCAGAGCTGTTTTGCCAGCACATGCATCGTGATGCGTATCGCTCCCTCCGCCCGCACAAGACCAATTCCCCGCAAGCTACCCTCCCGTTACGCCGACGTTTAGACGCGCTCGGTCTCCACGACCTGCGGATTTTTGCTGCGCCGCGTTGCTTTTGTGGTGCCTCTGGTCACGGTCCATTGTCAATGGCCATCCTCGGTAGCGGACGTGTCACTAAATGCAAGATGCCGTTAATCGCTTCGTGCCGCTCTGCCGCTCGCAAACACAAAATCCAAAGCTGTTGAACGCACACCTTGTCTGTGAGAGAACGAAGCTCCGCAGCTCTGCTCATCTGCTCCTCTCTGATTCCAAAGATAACGCTTCACAGTCAGAGACCTCTGTGGCACCTGAAAATCCAGAGCAGCGCAATGCTAGATCTGCCCTAAAGTGACAGATCGCTCTGATGCCTGTCACACGCTGCTCCTCGGACCTCGATTCCTCAACCGTTTCCACAGGCTTGCTACAAGGTGCCTGCAAAAAAATCAGGAAAACCATTGCCAACTTAGAGACTTTGCTCATGCTACCTCACGAACTGTGATCTGCTCAACTCCCACCCACATACACAGAGACCTCAAGGTCACTTAAACCCTCTATGCTGGCTCTGCAATGCCATACGATACCAACATAAAGACAGCCGTACGATGCGTGTGCAAACATAATGCTGTACGATGCAACGTGCTCATAGATCGCAGTCAAGGCAAAATACAATACAGAGCACTGCAATGGAAGACCAAACACAATACAGGGCCAAGAGTCTCTCAAAGGACAGTCTATATACACGTGGAACGATATAATTCAAGTCGCGACACGGAGCCGTATGACACAAGACTGTCTTGAGCGGCGCTCGATATGAGCGCGGAGGAATATGGTAAAACACCCGTACAGAGCCGACCGATGCGTTACAAAATTCAACTACAAAGCAAGTTATGACATGAGGCCATACAAGTTCAAATGTGGCACGATACGATGCAGAACGTGATGCAGGGCCGTACGATGCGAGATAGACTCGAGCGGTCGGTCGAAATTAGTGCGGAGCAATAGCGTACGAGCCAAACGATGCGTTACAAAATTCAAACGGAGAGCGACAGAATACAAACGGTGACGCGAGGCCATACGAACCCAAATACAGAGCGCGCGCAATACAAAAAAGTTACGCCGGGCCGGGCGAGGCAACAGTGTCTCAAATGGCAGTCGATACGAGCACGGAGGGTTACGACACGATACGAGACCAAACACGGAGCGATACGGCACAAAACAAAGCACAAAGTGAGGCGGTCTCAGACGGTAGCCAAAACCTATGCAGACTGCTGGAACACAACACAGAACTGGAATATTTGATGTATGCAATGCCAGGCTTTAAGACCTACACCCGTAAGGGTGCAGGGATGAAATGCTGCAGGGGATCTCTGTGGAAACAGAACTTACCAGAGCAGAGCTGTCATGGCAACCCAGATCGCCTCCACAAAGGCGACCCTCCAGAAACTTCTGTGATGCAAGATGCGCTTTAAGCTCTGATCACAAGACGAGAAGTGCTCAATGGGCTCTACGCCAAAGCAGCGAGGCATTAGAGAACCCACAGACACCTACTGAGGTGGGTGCCAAATGCCGAGAGCCCGTGGGGCAGTAGAGACCCCCGGAAAGCACCATACAGGAGACCGAACGCAGACAACACTAATGATGCTAGGACACAGACATAGGCCAGAAAGTTCACATCCTGCGGGTTGGACCCCAGGCCCTCTATCCACCCCCAGACATAACGGAGCCTAAGCAGCCCTCTCCGCAACAGTCGTTAAACCACCCTCCCGGCCCCACACCATCCACCGCTTTTGCCACTTACCCTTCGGAGGGCAGGGTCCAGAATCCATGCTCAGCAGCAGCGCTTCCTGTAACTGGGATGCTCCTGCATTCACCTGGTTCCTCTTAATCACCCGCAAGACAGAGCACCGCTAGTCACTGACAGGCCGGCTGGCATTGACTGCCACGATGACACACTCCTCAGAAGTGCCACGCTGCTCCTCCCCCCCAAAAAAATCAGATGTTGCAGCTGGCATACCCTACAGAAGCGAGAGAACCCAAGAGATAAAGCACTCATCCTGCTCTGGAGCCATAACCCGCTCTGCAGTTCCTGCCCTGATGCTCCTCTCTCCTCTGTTGACTCAACTTAAATCCTCGGCCGTTTGAGGAAAGCCCTCACGGTGCCTGTAAAGACCAAAGACAAACACTCAACCGAGTAGTCACATGATCCTCAGCGATTCGAGCCCAGCCGGACCGCGTAATGAGCCACTTGCCTCTTCTCAGACTAGCAATTGCTGTGTGGCTTCACCTCTCCAAAACACAGAGAAAAAAGTATGGCACCAAGATACTGCCCAAGTCCTCAGCCCGCTCGTGGCACTTCCTCTCTCCCGCTCCTTCACCTAGGCTGCTCGGAGACAGACTCTTCAGTTTGCTGTGCTGAGGCCTGGCCGCCGCCCGCGGAACACCAACAGGGTAATGATTCTAGCTACGTGTATATTATGACACGTCAGTAAATTGCTGATTTAGCACACTGGTCATGTCTCACCTTGCCAAAGACCGCTCCGGTGCGGATATCCCACCTCACACATTGATTCTGACCTACAAGACACCAAATAAGCTAGTCAAGATCCACTGACAGTCACGCCAGTTCTCAAACATCAGATGCCAGCCTGCCTCCATCTGGCACTCTGCTCACCTCTTCCATCACCCTTTGGCACATGGCTCATTGCTCCGCATCTAAAAAACCCAAACAAACCGCATAAAGCAATTCGCCTGGATGCTGACCGACAGCTTGACGAGACAAAAGGTCTGTCGTCTTTCTGTATATGCCTTCTAGATAGATCTAAAAAAAAACCAAAAAAACAAAGCCCAGGTATTGAGCCCCACGTATACAAGCTAAGGCACATGCAAGCTTTGACCCACTTGACCACCACAGAAACCGCTGCTCCCAGAAGGCCAGAGTCCAAGCTCTGGCACCTGGAAAACATGATGAAAATAACTCTGTTCCAGCTATCTACAGCTACTTGTCCAGAGATAGACCATACAGTGCTTTCCAGAACTATCAGGGCACGTCAACATAATATCACACCACTGTAAAGCTATGCTACCCACATCTTTAGTGTTTCTACACCCCTGGGCAGGGCAGCTCCAACCACACAGCAACGCCGAGCATGGACGCCACAAACATGACGGAGGCACAAGAAGATGGCAAGCGACAAGGATGACTCCCATACAGACGATGATGCCGGCAGAGAAACCCTGTGACACCACACAGGTGCGGATGCTTTAGAGCAGCCCCAGGAAAGAGAGGCGATGGCTGTGGCCCGAGAGAGAAAGCTCACGTCAAAACCAGAACGAAGGATGCATGAGAAGCTGAGCTTTAAGACCTAAGACTGTTAAGGACATGGGGATGAAAGCCCAAAAGCCAACTCCGTGCAAACAGAGCTCTCAACAGTGGAGCTGCAGGCACCACCTAGCCCAACACTGCAAGAGATGACCATTCAAACATCTACGATGCGCTGCATGCCAGACAAATGCGAGCTCTAAGCTATAATTGCAAAGCTCGTTGAGCTTTTCAGACAAAGTGGGCTGCAAGTGGCACCAGAAAAGATACAAGCTGAAGTGCCTTGGAGGTACTTGGGGTGGATGATCACTGAAACGTCGGTAACCCCCCAGAAGGTTGAATTAAGAATTCAGATTAAAACATTAAATGATGTACAAAAATTGGTAGGAGACGTTAACTGGATTCGACCGATTTGTGGGATCACAAACCAAGATATGGAGCCCCTGGTTCAGCTCTTGCGAGGGGATAGCAGGTTGAACTCTCCTCGGCAATTGACCAAGGAAGCCTGGGAAGCAGTAGCAAACATTTCTGAAAAGGTAACTCAAGCATTTAGTTCTAGGATAGACCCCTTGATAGGGATCACTTTGGCAGTAATCAATCATGAGCGACATCCCTATGCGCTTATAATACAGTGGATAACAAAGCTAGAATCAAAAGCGGACCCATTGAAAATTTTAGAGTGGGTCTTTTTGCCTCAGTAGCACAGAAAAACCATCACCACGAAAGTAGAGTGTTTTGCAAATTTGATTATGAAAGGGCGCAACAGAATTATTGATATATCGGCAAAGGACCTGAAAACGATTTTAGTAGCATTACAACAAGAATATTCAACTTGGGCTTTGCAGCACTCTGTTCCCTTGCAAACTGCATTAGCAGAATTTGAGGGTGACATTTAGATTCATTATCCATCACACAAAATGTTTACCTTTAAAAAAAAAAAAAAAAACAAAAAAACCCCCACAAACATGAAGTAGAAAAAAATCAAAGTGTAGTCAATATCCAGTTCAAGGTGCTACAGTATTTATGGATGGTGGTGGGAAAACAGGCAAGGCAGCAATAGTACGGCGAGAGCACGGAGAATGGAAAGAACGGGTACTTGTCGTGCCAGGATCAGTTCAAAGGGTAGAACTACAGGCAGTAATTGAAGCCTTTAAATTATGGTCTGAAGAACCTGTGAATATAATTACTGATTCTTTATATGTAGTTGGAGTACTCCAAAGATTGGAAGGTTGAATCCTCAGACAGGTAGAGCAGGAACAGCTATACCAACAATTTAGAACGCTTTGGTTTTTATTGCAGAAAAGACGACACCCTTATTACGTTATGCATATACGCAGCCATACCAACCTTCCAGGGGAATTGGTGGAAGGAAATGCAAGAGCTGATCGGCTGACTGCCGCAGTATGGGCTGGACCTGCTCCGGACTGTTTAGGTCAAGCGCAAGCCTCTCATGCCTTTTTCCATCAATCTGCCAAAGTTTTAGCGAGACAATTTAATCTAAGTGCAGGTGACGCTAGAGCTATTATACAGACTTGTGCTGATTGTCAACAAATAGGCCCAGGAATCGCGATTACGGTTAGTCCCGGAGGATTGCCTTCGCTACAACTATGGCAGATGGATGTGACACATGTTGCTGACTTTGGAAGATTTAAATATGTTCATGTTTCAATTGATTGCTATTCTGCAGTAGTTTGGGCCACTGCACAAACAGGAGAAACTAGTAGGCATGTACAAAAGCATTTGCGAGCTGCATTCGCAGCCCATGGTATACCCCTACAAATTAAAACCGATAATGGTCCTTGTTATGTAGCCCAGTCAAGCCAACCATTTCTTGCTCAATGGGGAGTGACGCATGTTACTGGAATACCACATCCCCCAACTGGACAAGCTATTGTTGAACGAATGAATCATTCCCTGAAGTGTTTATTGCAAAAACAAAAAGGGGGAGAGGCTACCACACCACCCCAAGAACGTTTGAATAAAGCCTTATATGTGTTAAATTATTTCCGTCTAGCAGAAGGAGAAACATGTAAAAGGAATGACAGGAAGTCTGTTTGCGTTAACACAAAATGTGCAAGTAAAAGTTAAAAATTTGGAAAAGAATATGTGGGAAGGACCTTTTCAACTGCTAACCTGGGGACGAGGTTATGCTTGTGTCATTACAGATTCTGGAACTTGTTTGGTACCCGCAAAATGGGTAAAACCATGGGTGAAACAGTCACCATCGTCGTCGTCGGACACATCTTGACACTACCAGGTGTCATCGCAATCTGGATGCCACCTCAGCCAAAAGAAAATGTATGGGTAAATCACACTGAAATTAGCAGTATCATGAGAGGAACATGGAAAGCTTTTAGGGCAAACCGCTCTAGAACTACAAATCCTTTGGTAAGATATAATATTGGTTTTCATAGCTTTATACAAGCACTTTTTCCATCACTAGAAGTAGCTTCTATCGCTAGGAGTAGTACAGCTAGAATTGTTTGCCTTGTAACATTCTGCTATTAATTTAAGCATAGTTGATATGTGACTGCTGGATTATGGCAAGATGCCGTGTAAACAAAACCTACGAACCAACAGACGGGGTGGCTGTGGCGCGTGCAGCACGTCTGGCCAGCGGGCACATGCGCCATAGGCTCCCTGTATTGAGAGGTGGCAACCGAGGCATGTTCTGACACTCGCTGGCCACGCGTGTCGAAACTCGTTCCTTGGCAAAGGTATAAATACCGGGATTTCCCGAAGAGCAGGGGGGTCGGTGTACGGCAAGGCCACCGTTGCCTCCGTGGGGACGCCCACGTAAAGCTGGCACCTACCGACTGCTGGGCTGAGTTCACGGCACAGGACGATACAAGAATGCACAGATGGTCCATCTTCCTCACAGTCGTTGGGTTGCAAATGATCCATCAGGTTTTGTTTATAGATAAACAAAAAGGGGGAGATGTTGGGATCACCCTGCAAGGGCTCGACCTTAAGGAGAAGGAGCTGTGGTGTTGATCTGCACGGCTCGACCTTAAGAAGAAGGAGCTGTGGCACTGAGAAGCTGGTAAACAGCTGGATATCTGCTCGGCTCGGCCTTGAGGAGAAGGAGCTGTGGAAAACAACTAAGCAGCAGCAAAGGAGTGCAGGAACACCTGCAGGCAGCGAATCCTGACTGTGTGAGAGGCGCGTGGACAGCGCGTGATATTTTGTATATAACCAATTGCAATAATGCGTGTAACAAGCTGTAACCAATCATGAGTCTGTACGCAGTGACTAAACAAAGACTATGATATATATTGGAGTCAGACAAGACAATAAACGGCTTTGGAATATAACTCTCATAGAGTTGTGAAGTCCATCCTTCTCCCGCATAACCCTAATGCCCTAACCCTAACCCCTAACCCTAAACCATAACCCTAACCCCTAACCCTAACCCCTAAACCCCTAACCCTAACACCCACCCTAACCCAAACCCCCTAACCCTAACCCCTAACCCCAACCTCCTAACCCCCACCCCCTAACCCTAACACCTAACCACAACCCTAACCCCTAAGCCTAACCCCTAACCCCAACCACTAACCCCTAACCCTAATCCCCTAACCCCAACCACTAACCCCTAACCCCTAAACCCTAACCCCTAAACCCTAACCCCCACCCTAAACCCTAACCCTAACCTCCTAACCCCAACCCCAACCCTAAACCCCTAATCCTAACCCCTAAACCCAACCCCTAAACACTAACCCCAACCCCCTAACCCTAACGCCAACCCCCTAACCTCCTAACCCTAACCCCTAACCCCTAATCCCCTAACCCTAATCCCCACCCTAACCCAAACCCCCTAACCCTAACCCCAACACCCTAACCCCCTAACCCCAACCGCCTAACCCTAACCCCTAACCCCAACCCCTAACCCTAACCCCTAAACCCTAACCCCCTAACCCTAACCCCTAACCCCCTAATCCTAACCCCTAAACCCAATCCCTAAACCATAACCCAAACCCCCACCCTAACCCCAACCCCCTAACCCTAACCCCAGCCCCCTAACCCCAGCCCCCTAACCCTAACCGCAACCCCCTAACACTAACCCCCTAAGCCTAATCCCCTAACCCCTAACCCCAACCCCCTAACCCCAACCCCCTAACCCTAACCCCTAACCCCAACCCTTACCCGAACCCCCTAACCCCAACTCCCTGACCCTAACCCCCTAACCCTAAGCCCCACCCTAACCCCAGCCCCCTAAGCCTAACCCCCTAACCCTAACCCCTAACCCCAACCCCCTAACCCTAACCCCCTAACCCCTAACCCCAACCCCCCAAGCCTAACCCCCTAACCCCTAACCCCAACCCCCTAACCCTAACCCCCTAACCCCTAATCCCAACCCTTACCCGAACCCCCTAACCCCAACCCCCTAACCCTAACCCCCACCCCCAACCCACACCCAACCCCCCCCAACCCCAACCGCCTAACCCTAACCCCCACCCCCAACCCACACCCAACCCCCCCAACCCCAACCCCCTAACCCCCTAACCCCAACCCTAACCCCAACCCTAACCCCTAACCCCAACCCCCTAACCCCAACCCCCTAACCCCACCCCAACCCTTACCGTAACCACCCTAACCCCAACCGCTAACAACCCGAACCCCAACCCCTAACCCTAATGGCCCTAACCCTAACGGCCCTAACCCCCTAACCCTAACGACCCTAACCCTAACCCCAAACCCAACGCTAATGCCCTAAACCCTAGCCGGGAACCACGTAACGTCAGGTCCTAACCCTCCGCGGCGAGCAGAGGGGGACTTCCGGGCCCCGGAGGACTTCCGTATCGGCGAGCAGTCCTCCGGGGCGAGCAGAGGGGCACTTCCGGGCCCCGGAGGACTTCCGTATCAGCGAGCAGTCCTCCGGGAGGGCTACGGAGGCCCATGGTGCATCGAGGTGGAGCTGGGCAGCCATTTGCGGTCGCCGAAGTCCTCCGGGGGTGTAGAGACAGATCTGTCGGCTGGCTGGGGTGGCCCGTCGTACAGAGGGATGGAGCTTGGGTGTTAGTTTGTGGTTTGGGAGCGTAGAGAGATGCGTCGTCGTGTGGTGTTCTGGAGTGTGAAAGGAAATGAAAAAGGTACCTCATTTGCATACATAATTGACGTATTTGTGTAGTTGGAGGTTACCCTATATTCTAATTGGGAGTAATGCATAATTGTTATGGTGTGGATTGCTTATGGATTACTCCCAACTGGAATACGGGGTACTATGTATACCTAGGGTGTGTTTCTTGGTCAGTATAAAAAAATCGAAATTTTTATACTGACCTGTCTGGTGCAGCAGTAGAAAATGGCACCTCCCTGGGAGCAATTTGTTGAAGTTTAATATATTATTCATTTAAATGAATAATTAGTCCCAGGGAGGTGCCATTTTCTACTGCTGCTAAATCATGTTTTCATTGATGTCTGCCTCAAACATAAGAACATGAAAGACAAAAAGACAGACACCAAAAAAAAAATCCCCTAAATCAATGACAAGACACCAAACCAACTGAATTCACAGACAAGATGACAGAAACCAAAAAACCCCAAAGACAAAACTATGCAGAAAAAATGTAAAACAAAACATGAGACACACACAAAAACAAGCCTGAGAAAGACCAACAAAAAAGATGCAAGGGCAACAAAGACACAGACAAAAGGCAGAGACAGACAAAAAAAAAAAATCGAGAGAACACAAGAGAGCAAATTAATCTTTATTGGTTGGACATTTTTCTACCTACCTCTGGGGGTCTAAGAAGTACTCTTTCAACTATCATTAGGAGCTCTCACAGCAGTTAAGGTGATTTTATACACTGATGTAACATTCCACCATTACTGCCTAAGCTTGACATTCTCCTTCTCTTACTCCTCAGATGTAATTCCATCCCGCTATTGTCTAACAGTGCTGTTTTCTTTGGACACCAGTTATGCTCAAGTAGTCATCTACATTTCTTTAAAACTATGCAAATTTACAAAAATCTACTTTACACAGCTAGTAATGCACATGCTTCCTTTTAACATATCACTATCTAGAGGTACGCGTAGCAGTTAACAACTCTCCCAGAGCTGCAGGAGATTCTTTCGCTCAAAGAATCACTTACAAACTTTATTTCCATTACTTTGGGAGTCCCAGTTGAGAGCTGCCTATGCCTGCACAAGTTCTCCTCTTTCTTTTCCCCGGCGCCTCTGTTTACCTGTGTGCGTGACAGACGCTCGCTTAGCTTTGTACTGTCGTTTCCTTTTTCCGTTACCACAGTGATTTTGATTGGGATACTTTACTGCCTAGAGTGGTTCTGTTAATTTTTTTTTTTGGTGTGTTTCCATTGACCCACAACTAACTCCAAGCAAGCCTTCTAACAGCATTATTTACACCTGGCCTCAAAAATTTACTTGTACTACCAATATTAAAAATACTTTCTTCCTTACCATAAGGGTAGCAATTACTTGAACATTTACTCAGTTTTCACTCGTGCTTCTTATACACACACACACAACCTCTAAAAACTCATCCTTACGTTAATAGCAGTTGCAACGATTTAGTGCCTGTGATTCTTCCTGTAGTGGCTTGCACGATTCTCATTCCCATTAGGTACTCCGTCTGTTGCTTCACACATATCTGTTTTCATCTCTGAGGCGACGTCTCCGCGATCGGTATTCCCAGGCAGAGCGTGAGACCGTTCCGCTCGTCCCGATGGGCCCTGCTAAAACAACAATTGACAAACAACATTACATCACAAACCACAACACCCGTCAAAAGAATTTACAATGCTACTAATACAAAATACAGTTAGGCCTCCCTGCTTCACAATCCGGTCCTTTTCAATAACAGCCGATGACCCCCCACACCCTGCGACCGCAACCGGCAGCTTAACAACATACTGTCCTGCAACGACAGGCACCAACCACGTTCCAGAGGAACGTTCCCCAGGAACGGCATTCCGCAAGAGCCTTGAAAAAGTCACCCTGCCTGCAAAAACCTCAGCCTGAACCCCTCAAGAATAACCTCAGCTGGGATTCTAGTTTGCTTATTCTCTACATGTCTAAAAAAATCTCTCTTCCACTTAGAAGCTGCAAGGACAAATTAGAAAAACATACACAAACACAAATCATACAGTGTTAAAACACATTCAAAACACCGCCCATTTGGCTATCACACAAACCACCCCTGACTCTCGGCTCATCCGTTCTGCCGCCTGCCTGCCGCAATGAGCCGTGGCCCACATCTACGGGGCTCCTCGGGAACGCCGCTTCCGGGAGCCTCAAAAACCGATCACCCTGCCTGCAAAAACCCCGGCCCGAGCACGACCTGCGTCCAAACATTGGCGATGAACATCGCCTCGCAGAGCGGCCGGGACTGGGGAAAAAAAACCCCAGCCGAGGGAAAAAAAAAAAAAAATCGCCCGGCTGGGGTTTGTTTTTTTTTTTTTTTAAATAAAAAATTGATCTCCTGTCTGTATTACATATAACCTAAAACAAAAAAGCCACACATACCAGGTTAGACCCACCCCCCACCCCCCCACCTCCAACGTGTCCGTTTCACCACCCACCAACCACGATGGCAGATCACCCCATATCTAAGGGGTCCACCCCAATCATGCCGGGAACTGCCTCACCACATCCCTCTAGACATCACCGCTCCACATGATTCTATAGCATCAGCCTTTGTAACCAGAAACCAAGAAAGATGCTTCCCTAGGTGTGCCCCTGCTGCTCCTCTTCCCTTTGAATTGTCCGCTCTGGCACGATCGGCTCGAGAATATGCCCCGGGGACACGCGTCACCCCGTGCCTCCTGCAAAATGCTACGTAAGAGACTCTACGGCCCGCTTGCCGATAGCTACTGGCTGCCCCCAGAAGCGGGCCATACAACCTCCACCCAAACAGGCCATGCTAATTGACACATTATCCTCCTGTGCTTTGACTATTCCATCCTGACAAGAGTTACTACACAGAGGCAATGCGGCTCCACCTCAAATACACATATACACGCTCCACAAACGTTACCTAAAGGTGCTAGAATACCACACAGGGGAGACTTAATGCCAAGCCGACAGAGCCTGACGGTAAGCACAATGGTGCTGAGGACGCACAGCACAAACTCTGGCGTGGCTCTGCTGTGCAAGAATGCCATACTCTGGAGACCTAAGACGACCCCACCGCTAGGAATAAACCCCTGGAAAAACTCTCAAGAAAGTCAGACGTGAGAGCTGAGGGCAAAGCCCGAGCAACAGCCACAAGACAGACTGACCAAAAGCACCTACTATGCTAAACTACACCGACAGCATCATGCTTCTACGTCACACCACAAAAAGATGCGGTCGATTGGCGCTAGACCGATGACTCGAGCCTGTGTGGGCATGACTGATGGCTACCGCACATCACAGTAGGATGTGAGTATGCCCGAGGCACCTTGGATGCAAGTGCCAAAACACACACCGAGATGTTTGATAAGGTACGCTTACGAACACACACTAGACGTTCCACACGACCCTTCCCACTCATCCCAGAGCTGTTTTGCCAGCACATGCATCGTGATGCGTATCGCTCCCTCCGCCCGCACAAGACCAATTCCCCGCAAGCTACCCTCCCGTTACGCCGACGTTTAGACGCGCTCGGTCTCCACGACCTGCGGATTTTTGCTGCGCCGCGTTGCTTTTGTGGTGCCTCTGGTCACGGTCCATTGTCAATGGCCATCCTCGGTAGCGGACGTGTCACTAAATGCAAGATGCCGTTAATCGCTTCGTGCCGCTCTGCCGCTCGCAAACACAAAATCCAAAGCTGTTGAACGCACACCTTGTCTGTGAGAGAACGAAGCTCCGCAGCTCTGCTCATCTGCTCCTCTCTGATTCCAAAGATAACGCTTCACAGTCAGAGACCTCTGTGGCACCTGAAAATCCAGAGCAGCGCAATGCTAGATCTGCCCTAAAGTGACAGATCGCTCTGATGCCTGTCACACGCTGCTCCTCGGACCTCGATTCCTCAACCGTTTCCACAGGCTTGCTACAAGGTGCCTGCAAAAAAATCAGGAAAACCATTGCCAACTTAGAGACTTTGCTCATGCTACCTCACGAACTGTGATCTGCTCAACTCCCACCCACATACACAGAGACCTCAAGGTCACTTAAACCCTCTATGCTGGCTCTGCAATGCCATACGATACCAACATAAAGACAGCCGTACGATGCGTGTGCAAACATAATGCTGTACGATGCAACGTGCTCATAGATCGCAGTCAAGGCAAAATACAATACAGAGCACTGCAATGGAAGACCAAACACAATACAGGGCCAAGAGTCTCTCAAAGGACAGTCTATATACACGTGGAACGATATAATTCAAGTCGCGACACGGAGCCGTATGACACAAGACTGTCTTGAGCGGCACTCGATATGAGCGCGGAGGAATATGGTAAAACACCCGTACAGAGCCGACCGATGCGTTACAAAATTCAACTACAAAGCAAGTTATGACATGAGGCCATACAAGTTCAAATGTGGCACGATACGATGCAGAACGTGATGCAGGGCCGTACGATGCGAGATAGACTCGAGCGGTCGGTCGAAATTAGTGCGGAGCAATAGCGTACGAGCCAAACGATGCGTTACAAAATTCAAACGGAGAGCGACAGAATACAAACGGTGACGCGAGGCCATACGAACCCAAATACAGAGCGCGCGCAATACAAAAAAGTTACGCCGGGCCGGGCGAGGCAACAGTGTCTCAAATGGCAGTCGATACGAGCACGGAGGGTTACGACACGATACGAGACCAAACACGGAGCGATACGGCACAAAACAAAGCACAAAGTGAGGCGGTCTCAGACGGTAGCCAAAACCTATGCAGACTGCTGGAACACAACACAGAACTGGAATATTTGATGTATGCAATGCCAGGCTTTAAGACCTACACCCGTAAGGGTGCAGGGATGAAATGCTGCAGGGGATCTCTGTGGAAACAGAACTTACCAGAGCAGAGCTGTCATGGCAACCCAGATCGCCTCCACAAAGGCGACCCTCCAGAAACTTCTGTGATGCAAGATGCGCTTTAAGCTCTGATCACAAGACGAGAAGTGCTCAATGGGCTCTACGCCAAAGCAGCGAGGCATTAGAGAACCCACAGACACCTACTGAGGTGGGTGCCAAATGCCGAGAGCCCGTGGGGCAGTAGAGACCCCCGGAAAGCACCATACAGGAGACCGAACGCAGACAACACTAATGATGCTAGGACACAGACATAGGCCAGAAAGTTCACATCCTGCGGGTTGGACCCCAGGCCCTCTATCCACCCCCAGACATAACGGAGCCTAAGCAGCCCTCTCCGCAACAGTCGTTAAACCACCCTCCCGGCCCCACACCATCCACCGCTTTTGCCACTTACCCTTCGGAGGGCAGGGTCCAGAATCCATGCTCAGCAGCAGCGCTTCCTGTAACTGGGATGCTCCTGCATTCACCTGGTTCCTCTTAATCACCCGCAAGACAGAGCACCGCTAGTCACTGACAGGCCGGCTGGCATTGACTGCCACGATGACACACTCCTCAGAAGTGCCACGCTGCTCCTCCCCCCCAAAAAAATCAGATGTTGCAGCTGGCATACCCTACAGAAGCGAGAGAACCCAAGAGATAAAGCACTCATCCTGCTCTGGAGCCATAACCCGCTCTGCAGTTCCTGCCCTGATGCTCCTCTCTCCTCTGTTGACTCAACTTAAATCCTCGGCCGTTTGAGGAAAGCCCTCACGGTGCCTGTAAAGACCAAAGACAAACACTCAACCGAGTAGTCACATGATCCTCAGCGATTCGAGCCCAGCCGGACCGCGTAATGAGCCACTTGCCTCTTCTCAGACTAGCAATTGCTGTGTGGCTTCACCTCTCCAAAACACAGAGAAAAAAGTATGGCACCAAGATACTGCCCAAGTCCTCAGCCCGCTCGTGGCACTTCCTCTCTCCCGCTCCTTCACCTAGGCTGCTCGGAGACAGACTCTTCAGTTTGCTGTGCTGAGGCCTGGCCGCCGCCCGCGGAACACCAACAGGGTAATGATTCTAGCTACGTGTATATTATGACACGTCAGTAAATTGCTGATTTAGCACACTGGTCATGTCTCACCTTGCCAAAGACCGCTCCGGTGCGGATATCCCACCTCACACATTGATTCTGACCTACAAGACACCAAATAAGCTAGTCAAGATCCACTGACAGTCACGCCAGTTCTCAAACATCAGATGCCAGCCTGCCTCCATCTGGCACTCTGCTCACCTCTTCCATCACCCTTTGGCACATGGCTCATTGCTCCGCATCTAAAAAACCCAAACAAACCGCATAAAGCAATTCGCCTGGATGCTGACCGACAGCTTGACGAGACAAAAGGTCTGTCGTCTTTCTGTATATGCCTTCTAGATAGATCTAAAAAAAAACCAAAAAAACAAAGCCCAGGTATTGAGCCCCACGTATACAAGCTAAGGCACATGCAAGCTTTGACCCACTTGACCACCACAGAAACCGCTGCTCCCAGAAGGCCAGAGTCCAAGCTCTGGCACCTGGAAAACATGATGAAAATAACTCTGTTCCAGCTATCTACAGCTACTTGTCCAGAGATAGACCATACAGTGCTTTCCAGAACTATCAGGGCACGTCAACATAATATCACACCACTGTAAAGCTATGCTACCCACATCTTTAGTGTTTCTACACCCCTGGGCAGGGCAGCTCCAACCACACAGCAACGCCGAGCATGGACGCCACAAACATGACGGAGGCACAAGAAGATGGCAAGCGACAAGGATGACTCCCATACAGACGATGATGCCGGCAGAGAAACCCTGTGACACCACACAGGTGCGGATGCTTTAGAGCAGCCCCAGGAAAGAGAGGCGATGGCTGTGGCCCGAGAGAGAAAGCTCACGTCAAAACCAGAACGAAGGATGCATGAGAAGCTGAGCTTTAAGACCTAAGACTGTTAAGGACATGGGGATGAAAGCCCAAAAGCCAACTCCGTGCAAACAGAGCTCTCAACAGTGGAGCTGCAGGCACCACCTAGCCCAACACTGCAAGAGATGACCATTCAAACATCTACGATGCGCTGCATGCCAGACAAATGCGAGCTCTAAGCTATAATTGCAAAGCTCGTTGAGCTTTTCAGACAAAGTGGGCTGCAAGTGGCACCAGAAAAGATACAAGCTGAAGTGCCTTGGAGGTACTTGGGGTGGATGATCACTGAAACGTCGGTAACCCCCCAGAAGGTTGAATTAAGAATTCAGATTAAAACATTAAATGATGTACAAAAATTGGTAGGAGACGTTAACTGGATTCGACCGATTTGTGGGATCACAAACCAAGATATGGAGCCCCTGGTTCAGCTCTTGCGAGGGGATAGCAGGTTAAACTCTCCTCGGCAATTGACCAAGGAAGCCTGGGAAGCAGTAGCAAACATTTCTGAAAAGGTAACTCAAGCATTTAGTTCTAGGATAGACCCCTTGATAGGGATCACTTTGGCAGTAATCAATCATGAGCGACATCCCTATGCGCTTATAATACAGTGGATAACAAAGCTAGAATCAAAAGCGGACCCATTGAAAATTTTAGAGTGGGTCTTTTTGCCTCAGTAGCACAGAAAAACCATCACCACGAAAGTAGAGTGTTTTGCAAATTTGATTATGAAAGGGCGCAACAGAATTATTGATATATCGGCAAAGGACCTGAAAACGATTTTAGTAGCATTACAACAAGAATATTCAACTTGGGCTTTGCAGCACTCTGTTCCCTTGCAAACTGCATTAGCAGAATTTGAGGGTGACATTTAGATTCATTATCCATCACACAAAATGTTTACCTTTAAAAAAAAAAAACAAAACAAAAAAACCCCCACAAACATGAAGTAGAAAAAAATCAAAGTGTAGTCAATATCCAGTTCAAGGTGCTACAGTATTTATGGATGGTGGTGGGAAAACAGGCAAGGCAGCAATAGTACGGCGAGAGCACGGAGAATGGAAAGAACGGGTACTTGTCGTGCCAGGATCAGTTCAAAGGGTAGAACTACAGGCAGTAATTGAAGCCTTTAAATTATGGTCTGAAGAACCTGTGAATATAATTACTGATTCTTTATATGTAGTTGGAGTACTCCAAAGATTGGAAGGTTGAATCCTCAGACAGGTAGAGCAGGAACAGCTATACCAACAATTTAGAACGCTTTGGTTTTTATTGCAGAAAAGACGACACCCTTATTACGTTATGCATATACGCAGCCATACCAACCTTCCAGGGGAATTGGTGGAAGGAAATGCAAGAGCTGATCGGCTGACTGCCGCAGTATGGGCTGGACCTGCTCCGGACTGTTTAGGTCAAGCGCAAGCCTCTCATGCCTTTTTCCATCAATCTGCCAAAGTTTTAGCGAGACAATTTAATCTAAGTGCAGGTGACGCTAGAGCTATTATACAGACTTGTGCTGATTGTCAACAAATAGGCCCAGGAATCGCGATTACGGTTAGTCCCGGAGGATTGCCTTCGCTACAACTATGGCAGATGGATGTGACACATGTTGCTGACTTTGGAAGATTTAAATATGTTCATGTTTCAATTGATTGCTATTCTGCAGTAGTTTGGGCCACTGCACAAACAGGAGAAACTAGTAGGCATGTACAAAAGCATTTGCGAGCTGCATTCGCAGCCCATGGTATACCCCTACAAATTAAAACCGATAATGGTCCTTGTTATGTAGCCCAGTCAAGCCAACCATTTCTTGCTCAATGGGGAGTGACGCATGTTACTGGAATACCACATCCCCCAACTGGACAAGCTATTGTTGAACGAATGAATCATTCCCTGAAGTGTTTATTGCAAAAACAAAAAGGGGGAGAGGCTACCACACCACCCCAAGAACGTTTGAATAAAGCCTTATATGTGTTAAATTATTTCCGTCTAGCAGAAGGAGAAACATGTAAAAGGAATGACAGGAAGTCTGTTTGCGTTAACACAAAATGTGCAAGTAAAAGTTAAAAATTTGGAAAAGAATATGTGGGAAGGACCTTTTCAACTGCTAACCTGGGGACGAGGTTATGCTTGTGTCATTACAGATTCTGGAACTTGTTTGGTACCCGCAAAATGGGTAAAACCATGGGTGAAACAGTCACCATCGTCGTCGTCGGACACATCTTGACACTACCAGGTGTCATCGCAATCTGGATGCCACCTCAGCCAAAAGAAAATGTATGGGTAAATCACACTGAAATTAGCAGTATCATGAGAGGAACATGGAAAGCTTTTAGGGCAAACCGCTCTAGAACTACAAATCCTTTGGTAAGATATAATATTGGTTTTCATAGCTTTATACAAGCACTTTTTCCATCACTAGAAGTAGCTTCTATCGCTAGGAGTAGTACAGCTAGAATTGTTTGCCTTGTAACATTCTGCTATTAATTTAAGCATAGTTGATATGTGACTGCTGGATTATGGCAAGATGCCGTGTAAACAAAACCTACGAACCAACAGACGGGGTGGCTGTGGCGCGTGCAGCACGTCTGGCCAGCGGGCACATGCGCCATAGGCTCCCTGTATTGAGAGGTGGCAACCGAGGCATGTTCTGACACTCGCTGGCCACGCGTGTCGAAACTCGTTCCTTGGCAAAGGTATAAATACCGGGATTTCCCGAAGAGCAGGGGGGTCGGTGTACGGCAAGGCCACCGTTGCCTCCGTGGGGACGCCCACGTAAAGCTGGCACCTACCGACTGCTGGGCTGAGTTCACGGCACAGGACGATACAAGAATGCACAGATGGTCCATCTTCCTCACAGTCGTTGGGTTGCAAATGATCCATCAGGTTTTGTTTATAGATAAACAAAAAGGGGGAGATGTTGGGATCACCCTGCAAGGGCTCGACCTTAAGGAGAAGGAGCTGTGGTGTTGATCTGCACGGCTCGACCTTAAGAAGAAGGAGCTGTGGCACTGAGAAGCTGGTAAACAGCTGGATATCTGCTCGGCTCGGCCTTGAGGAGAAGGAGCTGTGGAAAACAACTAAGCAGCAGCAAAGGAGTGCAGGAACACCTGCAGGCAGCGAATCCTGACTGTGTGAGAGGCGCGTGGACAGCGCGTGATATTTTGTATATAACCAATTGCAATAATGCGTGTAACAAGCTGTAACCAATCATGAGTCTGTACGCAGTGACTAAACAAAGACTATGATATATATTGGAGTCAGACAAGACAATAAACGGCTTTGGAATATAACTCTCATAGAGTTGTGAAGTCCATCCTTCTCCCGCATAACCCTAATGCCCTAACCCTAACCCCTAACCCTAAACCATAACCCTAAACCCTAACCCTAACCCCTAAACCCTAACCCCCTAACCCTAACCCCCACCCTAACCCAAACCCCCTAACCCGAACCCCTAACCCCAACCTCCTAACCCCCACCCCCTAAACCTAACACCTAACCACAACCCTAACCCCTAAGCCTAACCCCTAACCCCAACCACTAACCCCTAACCCTAATCCCCTAACCCCAACCACTAACCCCTAACCTCTAAACCCTAACCCCCACCCTAAACCCTAACCCTAACCCCCTAACCCCAACCCCAACCCTAACCCCCTAATCCTAACCCCTAAACCCTAACCCCAACCCCCTAACCCTAACGCCAACCCCCTAACCTCCTAACCCTAACCCCTAACCCCTAATCCCCTAACCCTAATCCCCACCCTAACCCAAACCTCCTAACCCTAACCCCAACACCCTAACCCCCTAACCCCAACCGCCTAACCCTAATCCCCTAACCCCAACCCCTAACCCCTAACCCTAACCCCTAAACCCTAACCCCCTAACCCTAACCCCAACCCTAACCCCTAACCCCCTAATCCTAACCCCTAAACCCAATCCCTAAACCATAACCCAAACCCCCACCCTAACCCCAACCCCCTAACCCTAACCCCAGCCCCCTAACCCCAGCCCCCTAACCCTAACCGCAACCCCCTAACACTAACCCCCTAAGCCTATCCCCCTAACCCCTGACCCCAACCCCCTAACCCTAACCCCTAACCCCAACCCTTACCCGAACCCCCTAACCCCAACCCCCTGACCCTAACCCCCTAACCCTAACCCTCTAACCCTAACCCCCACCCTAACCCCAGCCCCCTAAGCCTAACCCCCTAACCCTAACCCCTAACCCCAACCCCCTAACCCTAACCCCCTAACCCTAACCCCAACCCCCTAAGCCTACACCCTCTAAGCCTAACCCCCTAACCCCTAACCCCAACCCCCTAACCCTAACCCCCTAACCCCTAATCCCATCCCTTACCCGAACCCCCTAACCCCAACCCCCTAACCCTAACCCCCAACCCACAGCCAACCCCCCCCAACCCCAACCGCCTAACCCTAACCCCCACCCCCAACCCACACCCAACCCCCCCCAACCCCAACCCCCTAACCCCCTAACCCCAACCCTAACCCCAACCCTAACCCCTAACCCCAACCCCCTAACCCCAACCCCAACCCCACCCCAACCCTTACCGTAACCACCCTAACCCCAACCGCTAACAACCCGAACCCCAACCCCTAACCCTAATGGCCCTAACCCTAACGGCCGTAACCCCCTAGCCCTAACGACCCTAACCCTAACCCCAAACCCAACGCTAATGCCCTAAACCCTAGCCGGGAACCACGTAACGTCAGGTCCTAACCCTCCGCGGCGAGCAGAGGGGGACTTCCGGGCCCCGGAGGACTTCCGTATCGGCGAGCAGTCCTCCGGGGCGAGCAGAGGGGCACTTCCGGGCCCCGGAGGACTTCCGTATCAGCGAGCAGTCCTCCGGGAGGGCTACGGAGGCCCATGGTGCATCGAGGTGGAGCTGGGCAGCCATTTGCGGTCGCCGAAGTCCTCCGGGGGTGTAGAGACAGATCTGTCGGCTGGCTGGGGTGGCCCGTCGTACAGAGAGATGGAGCTTGG
>NW_028113948.1:0-29388 GCF_964289735.1 Phaethon aethereus | reverse complement strand
GCAGTCCTTGAGGAACAGACTGCTCCAGCGTGGGTCCCCCACAGGCTCACAAGTCCTGCCAGCAAACCTCCTCCAAAGTGGCCTTCTCTGTCTTCATGGGTCCACAGGTCCTGCCAGGAGCCTGCTCCAGTGTGGGCTTCCCACAGGGTCACAACCTCCTTTGGTCATCCACCTGTTCCGGTGTGGGGTCCTTCACGCACTACAGAGGGATATCTGCTCCACCAGTAACGTCTACAGGCTGCAGCGGGACAGCCTGCCTCACCATGGTCTTCACCACAGGCTGCACGGGAAGCCCTGCTCCAGCACCTGCAGCACCTCTTCCCCCTCCTTCTTCGCTGACCTTGGTGTCTGCAGAGTTGTTTCTCTCGCATATTCTCACTCTTCTCTATAGCTGCAGTTGCAAAGTTTTTTTCCCCCTTCTTATATCTGTTATCCCAGAGGCTCTACGACCGTCGCTGATGGCCTTGGCCTTGGCCTTGGCCAGCAGCAGGTCTGTCTTGGAGCCAGCTGGCATTGGCTCTCTCAGACACAGAGGAAGCTTCGAGCAGCTTCTCACAGAAGCCACGCCTGGAGCCCCCCTGCTATCAAAACCTCGCCACGCAAACCCAATACACATGCTTTCCTCTTTGCAAATGGCCCCCACAAGGCAAATGCATGCTGAAGTAACACATCCTAAAAGAAGTCACTAGAGCTGTACTAATTGCATTCCCATATGTGGGGGAGCACAGTAGGGGAATGCAAGCCCGTCAGTTGGGTCCCACAATTTAAGAAGGATGTGAAGGTCCTTGAATGTGTTCAGAGGAGGCCACTGAGGCTGGTGAAGGGGCTGGAAGGCATGTCCTCTTGGGAGTAGCTGAGGACTCTGGGATTGTCTAGTTCGGAGAGAGGGAGCCCCTCATGGCTCTCTACAGCCTCCTGAGGAGGGGAAGTGCAGAGGGAGGTGCTGATCTCTTCTCTTCTGCCTGGGATCCAGTGCCTAGGATACATGGGAATGGTTCAAAGCTGTGTCCCCCAGGGGAGGTTCCAGACTTGACATGAGGAAACATTTCTTTACCGATAGGCTGCTCAAACTTTGGAACAGGCTTCCTTGAGAGGTGGTCCATGACCCATGCCTGTCAGTGTTGAAGAGGCATGTGGACAATGGCCTCAATAACATGCTTTAACTTTTGGTCAGCCCTGATGTGTTCAGGCAGTTGGACTCAATCATCATTGTAGGTCCCTTTCAAATCATCGCCTGCCTCCTCTTCTTTTTCTTTTTCTTTTTCTTTTTCTTTTTCTTTTTCTTTTTCTTTTTCTTTTTCTTTTTATTTTTATTTTTATTTTTATTTTTATTTTTTTCTTTTTCTTTTTCTTTTTCTTTTTCTTTTTCTTTTTCTTCTCTTCTCTCTTCTCTTCTCTTCTCTTCTCTTCTCTTCTCTTCTCTTCTCTTCTCTTCTCTTCTCTTCTCTTTTCTCTCGCCTCTCTTTTTCTGGCTCAGGAGAAGTGGGTCCTGTTTCCTGAAGTGTCAGAACTTGAAGAATGAACATCAGGACCAACCACACAAAGGAGGAGAAGAAGAAGAGGTGTGTGGTCCTGTAGGATATTTTCCAAAGTAGGACACCTATTGACGACAAGCATGATTTTTGCCTTCCAAAAGTTGCTCTGCTGCGCTTCTTGGGCAGTGATGCACTAAAAGTGCTCTTGTGCCTGCCCAGTACTTGTATTGCATGGAGGGAGAGCTGAAAAGTGGCAGCTCCGGATGGTACAGCAAGCCTGGAGCCCTTCCAAGCACAGGCTGTTGTGCACAAGCAAGAAGCCCTGGGGAAATGGAGCCAAGGGAAGAGCAAAGCTCGCTCCCGCTAAGAACTTGCAATTGGCAAGAGGCCTCCAGAGATCCAGGGCACCAGTAGCGCCTTGGAGGTGCAAGAGCAGCAGGCAAGAAGCTCAGCCAAATGGCCCAGAGGAGCCCTGACAAGGGGCTGTCCTCAATGCTCCAGAGGACAAGAAGCATGTCCTGTGGGTCTGCCTTGGGAGACTAGAAAGCTTCCTCCCCCCAGATGTGGGGCACGAGGGTCACCTTCATGGAGCAGGAGCAGCAGGCACCTGGCCAAAATGGCCCAAATTGGACCCTGGCAAGGGGCCGTGCTCAGTGCTGCAGAAGGCGGCAAAAACCCCTGGGGACACTTGCTAGCCCACCTTGGGGGAAAAAAAGCCTTCCTCCCCCCAGCTGCAGGGCACGAAGGGCCATCTTTGTGGTGTGTGAACAGCAGGCAGTAACCTAGCTACAAGGGAGCAGAGGAGGCCTGCCCTGGCAAGGGGCCGTGCTCAGTGCTGCAGAGGAAGGCAAAAAACCCCCGGGGGCCGGGCCAATGTGCCCCGGGGGAAAATTCCTTCCTGACCCCAGAGCTGGCGATCGGCTGTTCCCTGAGCACGTGAGCACAACCTGCCTCCTCGTCCCACCGGCTGCTCACGCCTGCCAGGAGATGCCCAACCTCTATCTATTCTTCCTCAACCTGGACCCGTCTCTGGGGCATGCGAGAGTGGCCAAATGCCCCCACTCTGATTGACCTCGGGGCCAAGAATCCTTCCTGCACCTGGCAGGACACCTGTGGGTGCTCCAAAGCACTGGGACCTCCGGCAAAATCTCTGCACCTCATTTCTTATGGCTGCTGCCACTGGCTCCACAGGAGATGACGATGGTGAGCATGTCTGCAGGGCTCTTCAAGATGGCATTCCCTTGCTCTGGCCACTGCTCTCCAGCTGAAAAGGCCTGAGAGCCTCGGGCACTTTCAGATGTTGCTGCTTGTTCTCACGTCCAGCAGCCTCGTCCAGCCTCTGGGCTTCCTCCCTCAAGCCCCTCCAAGTAATTCCGCTGGCTCTTCCAGGGCTTCCTCTCAGATGTCTTTGGGCTGCCCCCGGGCCAGTTGTGTCCCAGTGGGAGATGCCCCCTTTTTATACTCCCGGGGGCATTGTGACTGCTGCGTTGCCGGGTGGTGGCATTGTGCCACGGGGCTGACAGCGCCCCCCATGCACAGCCCCGCCCGCCACAGCCACGCCTGCTGCAGCCACGCCCACCACCCCTCCGCTCAGCATCCTTCAGAGGAAGGCCTTTGGGGTGCTGGCCCCGTGTGCAGGAGGCCCAAGAGGCTCTCGCTGCCCTTGGTGGCCGTGCACTGGGCACAGCTGCTGGATGTCCCTGTCAATTCATCTGTACGTTCAGACTATGGGAACAAGGGCATTCTCTTGCTTTCCTAGGCATTCACAAGGGCATCCAGGGAGTCAGAGGCATTCATTTGGGTTGAGGGATGCCAGAGGTGAAAGACAGGGTTCGTTCTTTCTGCCTGAACTCTGCAGAGACATAGGGAGCATGCATGACTTGCTCACCATTCCTTAGCAATGCCCCAAGGGACATTTGCTACTACACTGTTGATGGTGAGGTCTTCCTCTTGGCAAGAAGTGCTGAGTTGGTTTGTGTCCTCCACTGTCTTTTTCCTTGCACTGCAAGAGCTCTTTTCCTCCTTGGGCCCTCATCCTTGATATCTTTCTTGAAAGCGATGGCAGCCCTCTCAGCCTTTGTCTTGCTCCTTCTAGTCGCCTTCTTCTATAGGTCCTCCGTGTCCCTAATTAACCACTTAGCCTTTGTCTGCCTTCACCCCGGATGGCATTTCTCTTTCTTGAACCTGAGGAATGAGAAATGTCCATAGTGGTACAGGTGAGTTCTCACCAGGGTCTTGCACAAGGCTTGCCTTTCCTACAAAAAGATCTTGCCTGACACACGGGAAGGTGTTTGTCTGTATCATACTGGGGGCTCACAGTCACCCTCTGATCTATCACCATGCCTCCAGGAACATTTGCCTACTCTCATCTATCCAAACTGGAGGAGAAAGTCGTGGCACTCCACATGACCTTACCTATTTCTACAGTGCAGTTCTTCATGCATGGTTTATTGGTGTAGGGGCTATCTATCTCTTCTGCCAGAGCTTCGCTGGTGTGGAGCATGGTGGCCATAGAAAGACACCATGAGATACAGCTTTTTTGGTTCATGGATGCCATGATATGCAGAACACGATGTGGACAATGACTGTATCTTTTGGAGAAGAAAGCCTGTATATCCTGAAGAATGGTTTTCTGCAGCCTAAATTCAAAAGACCTGACCATGAATTTCACTGTTTCATACCTTTGAAGACATCAAATCATGAAGGCTGGAGCCTGAGAGATACGTTAAGGATACTTTCACCCATGAGTAGCCTGCTGGAGTCCAGCTCCACGCTGTCAGCTCCAGCAGGTCCAAGCCTCCACTGACCAGGTGAGCAACGGACGCACTGTGTGGGTGTGCTGTGACCATGAAGGCGGTGATATCTGTCTAGGTGCTTTAGAAATGGATGTCTCCTTCTAGGGAAGGACATCACCACAGCTGGTATAAAATGGGCTTCCATTTTGGAAGTTTCCTCGGAGAAAGGAACAAATCAGCCCAGACACTGAAAAAGCTCCAAGAGAGGAAACACTGGAGGGTCAATGTGATTCAGCTGATGGCACTGCTGCCTGTGGGGATAAGCTTTGCTCTCCAGGAGTGTGAGTACAGGTCAGCGAGTTTTTAAATGAATTCTGCAGGCTTTTAGTGAAGAGGAAGCTTGTTGCTGATAATGCGGATGTGGGTAAGGAGTTGGTTGGCCAGGTGGCCATCCGACGCTAAAAGGCAACTGCCTCTTTGTAAATGTCCCTACACAGCCTGTAAGACAGCTGCCAAGAAGGGCTGAGGATTTTGCTTTTCATACGCCCTCCTGAAACCACCTGAGAATGTCGCTGTGATGAAATTACTGATGACGTTATTCAGATGCAAGGGAACTTCATTGGGTTTTTTAATTGATGAAAGAAACTAAGAAAAACGCTCTTCTAACATACACTTGGTAATTAGTTTACAAAACTGGTGCAACGGGTGCAGAAAGCTGCCAGTGGGTGTCTGTTCAGTTAAGAATGTCAACATTTTGATACAAGATGCGTGTGAAGAGACAACAGGCCCTTGCATGTGCCCCAGCTTGAACCTGATAGAGCAGCAGGCAGAATGAGGCTAGCAGTGTGTCCCCTTGCCAGCAGTGTCCCCTGTCCAGAGGGCTTTTAGGAAGACGACAGTCTTTAAGGAGCAAGGATTTCAAACGACATGGAGTTTGTAAGCTGAAACCTATGTTTTGAGTTACACTTTGTGTTATGCACTGGTAGCCAGTGCGTTTTCAGGCCATGCTGTGGTGTGTTGACTCTGGCTGGAGGCCAGGTGAGCACCAAAGCTGCTGGTGGGTGATTACTCCCCTCCTCAGCTGGACAGGGCTCATGGGACGAGATAAGGATAGGGAGAGATCATTCAGCATTTACTGTCACAGGCAAAACAGCCTCGACTTGGGGTAAATTAAATTATTACCAAGCAAATCAGAGAAGGATAATGAGAAATAAGAAACAACTCTTAAAAACACCTTCCTCCTGCCCCTCCCTTCTTCCTGGGCTCAACTTTACTCCTGATTTCTTTACCGCCTTTACCTGAGTGGCACAAGAGGATGGGGAAGGGGGGTTGCAGTCACTTCATCACACGTCCTCTCTGCTGCTCCTTCCTCCTCAGGGGGAGGACTCTTCACACTCTTCCCCTGCTCCAGTGTGGGGTCCCTCCCACGGGAGACAGTCCTCTAGGAAATTGTCCAACAGGAGTCCTTCCCACAAGTTCTAGTTCTTCACTAACTGCTCCAGGGTGGGTCCTTTCCACAGGGTGCAGTCCTTGAGGAACAGACTGCTCCAGCGTGGGTCCCCCACAGGCTCACAAGTCCTGCCAGCAAACCTCCTCCAAAGTGGCCTTCTCTGTCTTCATGGGTCCACAGGTCCTGCCAGGAGCCTGCTCCAGTGTGGGCTTCCCACAGGGTCACAACCTCCTTTGGTCATCCACCTGTTCCGGTGTGGGGTCCTTCACGCACTACAGAGGGATATCTGCTCCACCAGTAACGTCTACAGGCTGCAGCGGGACAGCCTGCCTCACCATGGTCTTCACCACAGGCTGCACGGGAAGCCCTGCTCCAGCACCTGCAGCACCTCTTCCCCCTCCTTCTTCGCTGACCTTGGTGTCTGCAGAGTTGTTTCTCTCGCATATTCTCACTCTTCTCTATAGCTGCAGTTGCAAAGTTTTTTTCCCCCTTCTTATATCTGTTATCCCAGAGGCTCTACGACCGTCGCTGATGGCCTTGGCCTTGGCCTTGGCCAGCAGCAGGTCTGTCTTGGAGCCAGCTGGCATTGGCTCTCTCAGACACAGAGGAAGCTTCGAGCAGCTTCTCACAGAAGCCACGCCTGGAGCCCCCCTGCTATCAAAACCTCGCCACGCAAACCCAATACACATGCTTTCCTCTTTGCAAATGGCCCCCACAAGGCAAATGCATGCTGAAGTAACACATCCTAAAAGAAGTCACTAGAGCTGTACTAATTGCATTCCCATATGTGGGGGAGCACAGTAGGGGAATGCAAGCCCGTCAGTTGGGTCCCACAATTTAAGAAGGATGTGAAGGTCCTTGAATGTGTTCAGAGGAGGCCACTGAGGCTGGTGAAGGGGCTGGAAGGCATGTCCTCTTGGGAGTAGCTGAGGACTCTGGGATTGTCTAGTTCGGAGAGAGGGAGCCCCTCATGGCTCTCTACAGCCTCCTGAGGAGGGGAAGTGCAGAGGGAGGTGCTGATCTCTTCTCTTCTGCCTGGGATCCAGTGCCTAGGATACATGGGAATGGTTCAAAGCTGTGTCCCCCAGGGGAGGTTCCAGACTTGACATGAGGAAACATTTCTTTACCGATAGGCTGCTCAAACTTTGGAACAGGCTTCCTTGAGAGGTGGTCCATGACCCATGCCTGTCAGTGTTGAAGAGGCATGTGGACAATGGCCTCAATAACATGCTTTAACTTTTGGTCAGCCCTGATGTGTTCAGGCAGTTGGACTCAATCATCATTGTAGGTCCCTTTCAAATCATCGCCTGCCTCCTCTTCTTTTTCTTTTTCTTTTTCTTTTTCTTTTTCTTTTTCTTTTTCTTTTTCTTTTTCTTTTTCTTTTTCTTTTTATTTTTATTTTTATTTTTATTTTTTTCTTTTTCTTTTTCTTTTTCTTTTTCTTTTTCTTCTCTTCTCTCTTCTCTTCTCTTCTCTTCTCTTCTCTTCTCTTCTCTTCTCTTCTCTTCTCTTCTCTTCTCTTTTCTCTCGCCTCTCTTTTTCTGGCTCAGGAGAAGTGGGTCCTGTTTCCTGAAGTGTCAGAACTTGAAGAATGAACATCAGGACCAACCACACAAAGGAGGAGAAGAAGAAGAGGTGTGTGGTCCTGTAGGATATTTTCCAAAGTAGGACACCTATTGACGACAAGCATGATTTTTGCCTTCCAAAAGTTGCTCTGCTGCGCTTCTTGGGCAGTGATGCACTAAAAGTGCTCTTGTGCCTGCCCAGTACTTGTATTGCATGGAGGGAGAGCTGAAAAGTGGCAGCTCCGGATGGTACAGCAAGCCTGGAGCCCTTCCAAGCACAGGCTGTTGTGCACAAGCAAGAAGCCCTGGGGAAATGGAGCCAAGGGAAGAGCAAAGCTCGCTCCCGCTAAGAACTTGCAATTGGCAAGAGGCCTCCAGAGATCCAGGGCACCAGTAGCGCCTTGGAGGTGCAAGAGCAGCAGGCAAGAAGCTCAGCCAAATGGCCCAGAGGAGCCCTGACAAGGGGCTGTCCTCAATGCTCCAGAGGACAAGAAGCATGTCCTGTGGGTCTGCCTTGGGAGACTAGAAAGCTTCCTCCCCCCAGATGTGGGGCACGAGGGTCACCTTCATGGAGCAGGAGCAGCAGGCACCTGGCCAAAATGGCCCAAATTGGACCCTGGCAAGGGGCCGTGCTCAGTGCTGCAGAAGGCGGCAAAAACCCCTGGGGACACTTGCTAGCCCACCTTGGGGGAAAAAAAGCCTTCCTCCCCCCAGCTGCAGGGCACGAAGGGCCATCTTTGTGGTGTGTGAACAGCAGGCAGTAACCTAGCTACAAGGGAGCAGAGGAGGCCTGCCCTGGCAAGGGGCCGTGCTCAGTGCTGCAGAGGAAGGCAAAAAACCCCCGGGGGCCGGGCCAATGTGCCCCGGGGGAAAATTCCTTCCTGACCCCAGAGCTGGCGATCGGCTGTTCCCTGAGCACGTGAGCACAACCTGCCTCCTCGTCCCACCGGCTGCTCACGCCTGCCAGGAGATGCCCAACCTCTATCTATTCTTCCTCAACCTGGACCCGTCTCTGGGGCATGCGAGAGTGGCCAAATGCCCCCACTCTGATTGACCTCGGGGCCAAGAATCCTTCCTGCACCTGGCAGGACACCTGTGGGTGCTCCAAAGCACTGGGACCTCCGGCAAAATCTCTGCACCTCATTTCTTATGGCTGCTGCCACTGGCTCCACAGGAGATGACGATGGTGAGCATGTCTGCAGGGCTCTTCAAGATGGCATTCCCTTGCTCTGGCCACTGCTCTCCAGCTGAAAAGGCCTGAGAGCCTCGGGCACTTTCAGATGTTGCTGCTTGTTCTCACGTCCAGCAGCCTCGTCCAGCCTCTGGGCTTCCTCCCTCAAGCCCCTCCAAGTAATTCCGCTGGCTCTTCCAGGGCTTCCTCTCAGATGTCTTTGGGCTGCCCCCGGGCCAGTTGTGTCCCAGTGGGAGATGCCCCCTTTTTATACTCCCGGGGGCATTGTGACTGCTGCGTTGCCGGGTGGTGGCATTGTGCCACGGGGCTGACAGCGCCCCCCATGCACAGCCCCGCCCGCCACAGCCACGCCTGCTGCAGCCACGCCCACCACCCCTCCGCTCAGCATCCTTCAGAGGAAGGCCTTTGGGGTGCTGGCCCCGTGTGCAGGAGGCCCAAGAGGCTCTCGCTGCCCTTGGTGGCCGTGCACTGGGCACAGCTGCTGGATGTCCCTGTCAATTCATCTGTACGTTCAGACTATGGGAACAAGGGCATTCTCTTGCTTTCCTAGGCATTCACAAGGGCATCCAGGGAGTCAGAGGCATTCATTTGGGTTGAGGGATGCCAGAGGTGAAAGACAGGGTTCGTTCTTTCTGCCTGAACTCTGCAGAGACATAGGGAGCATGCATGACTTGCTCACCATTCCTTAGCAATGCCCCAAGGGACATTTGCTACTACACTGTTGATGGTGAGGTCTTCCTCTTGGCAAGAAGTGCTGAGTTGGTTTGTGTCCTCCACTGTCTTTTTCCTTGCACTGCAAGAGCTCTTTTCCTCCTTGGGCCCTCATCCTTGATATCTTTCTTGAAAGCGATGGCAGCCCTCTCAGCCTTTGTCTTGCTCCTTCTAGTCGCCTTCTTCTATAGGTCCTCCGTGTCCCTAATTAACCACTTAGCCTTTGTCTGCCTTCACCCCGGATGGCATTTCTCTTTCTTGAACCTGAGGAATGAGAAATGTCCATAGTGGTACAGGTGAGTTCTCACCAGGGTCTTGCACAAGGCTTGCCTTTCCTACAAAAAGATCTTGCCTGACACACGGGAAGGTGTTTGTCTGTATCATACTGGGGGCTCACAGTCACCCTCTGATCTATCACCATGCCTCCAGGAACATTTGCCTACTCTCATCTATCCAAACTGGAGGAGAAAGTCGTGGCACTCCACATGACCTTACCTATTTCTACAGTGCAGTTCTTCATGCATGGTTTATTGGTGTAGGGGCTATCTATCTCTTCTGCCAGAGCTTCGCTGGTGTGGAGCATGGTGGCCATAGAAAGACACCATGAGATACAGCTTTTTTGGTTCATGGATGCCATGATATGCAGAACACGATGTGGACAATGACTGTATCTTTTGGAGAAGAAAGCCTGTATATCCTGAAGAATGGTTTTCTGCAGCCTAAATTCAAAAGACCTGACCATGAATTTCACTGTTTCATACCTTTGAAGACATCAAATCATGAAGGCTGGAGCCTGAGAGATACGTTAAGGATACTTTCACCCATGAGTAGCCTGCTGGAGTCCAGCTCCACGCTGTCAGCTCCAGCAGGTCCAAGCCTCCACTGACCAGGTGAGCAACGGACGCACTGTGTGGGTGTGCTGTGACCATGAAGGCGGTGATATCTGTCTAGGTGCTTTAGAAATGGATGTCTCCTTCTAGGGAAGGACATCACCACAGCTGGTATAAAATGGGCTTCCATTTTGGAAGTTTCCTCGGAGAAAGGAACAAATCAGCCCAGACACTGAAAAAGCTCCAAGAGAGGAAACACTGGAGGGTCAATGTGATTCAGCTGATGGCACTGCTGCCTGTGGGGATAAGCTTTGCTCTCCAGGAGTGTGAGTACAGGTCAGCGAGTTTTTAAATGAATTCTGCAGGCTTTTAGTGAAGAGGAAGCTTGTTGCTGATAATGCGGATGTGGGTAAGGAGTTGGTTGGCCAGGTGGCCATCCGACGCTAAAAGGCAACTGCCTCTTTGTAAATGTCCCTACACAGCCTGTAAGACAGCTGCCAAGAAGGGCTGAGGATTTTGCTTTTCATACGCCCTCCTGAAACCACCTGAGAATGTCGCTGTGATGAAATTACTGATGACGTTATTCAGATGCAAGGGAACTTCATTGGGTTTTTTAATTGATGAAAGAAACTAAGAAAAACGCTCTTCTAACATACACTTGGTAATTAGTTTACAAAACTGGTGCAACGGGTGCAGAAAGCTGCCAGTGGGTGTCTGTTCAGTTAAGAATGTCAACATTTTGATACAAGATGCGTGTGAAGAGACAACAGGCCCTTGCATGTGCCCCAGCTTGAACCTGATAGAGCAGCAGGCAGAATGAGGCTAGCAGTGTGTCCCCTTGCCAGCAGTGTCCCCTGTCCAGAGGGCTTTTAGGAAGACGACAGTCTTTAAGGAGCAAGGATTTCAAACGACATGGAGTTTGTAAGCTGAAACCTATGTTTTGAGTTACACTTTGTGTTATGCACTGGTAGCCAGTGCGTTTTCAGGCCATGCTGTGGTGTGTTGACTCTGGCTGGAGGCCAGGTGAGCACCAAAGCTGCTGGTGGGTGATTACTCCCCTCCTCAGCTGGACAGGGCTCATGGGACGAGATAAGGATAGGGAGAGATCATTCAGCATTTACTGTCACAGGCAAAACAGCCTCGACTTGGGGTAAATTAAATTATTACCAAGCAAATCAGAGAAGGATAATGAGAAATAAGAAACAACTCTTAAAAACACCTTCCTCCTGCCCCTCCCTTCTTCCTGGGCTCAACTTTACTCCTGATTTCTTTACCGCCTTTACCTGAGTGGCACAAGAGGATGGGGAAGGGGGGTTGCAGTCACTTCATCACACGTCCTCTCTGCTGCTCCTTCCTCCTCAGGGGGAGGACTCTTCACACTCTTCCCCTGCTCCAGTGTGGGGTCCCTCCCACGGGAGACAGTCCTCTAGGAAATTGTCCAACAGGAGTCCTTCCCACAAGTTCTAGTTCTTCACTAACTGCTCCAGGGTGGGTCCTTTCCACAGGGTGCAGTCCTTGAGGAACAGACTGCTCCAGCGTGGGTCCCCCACAGGCTCACAAGTCCTGCCAGCAAACCTCCTCCAAAGTGGCCTTCTCTGTCTTCATGGGTCCACAGGTCCTGCCAGGAGCCTGCTCCAGTGTGGGCTTCCCACAGGGTCACAACCTCCTTTGGTCATCCACCTGTTCCGGTGTGGGGTCCTTCACGCACTACAGAGGGATATCTGCTCCACCAGTAACGTCTACAGGCTGCAGCGGGACAGCCTGCCTCACCATGGTCTTCACCACAGGCTGCACGGGAAGCCCTGCTCCAGCACCTGCAGCACCTCTTCCCCCTCCTTCTTCGCTGACCTTGGTGTCTGCAGAGTTGTTTCTCTCGCATATTCTCACTCTTCTCTATAGCTGCAGTTGCAAAGTTTTTTTCCCCCTTCTTATATCTGTTATCCCAGAGGCTCTACGACCGTCGCTGATGGCCTTGGCCTTGGCCTTGGCCAGCAGCAGGTCTGTCTTGGAGCCAGCTGGCATTGGCTCTCTCAGACACAGAGGAAGCTTCGAGCAGCTTCTCACAGAAGCCACGCCTGGAGCCCCCCTGCTATCAAAACCTCGCCACGCAAACCCAATACACATGCTTTCCTCTTTGCAAATGGCCCCCACAAGGCAAATGCATGCTGAAGTAACACATCCTAAAAGAAGTCACTAGAGCTGTACTAATTGCATTCCCATATGTGGGGGAGCACAGTAGGGGAATGCAAGCCCGTCAGTTGGGTCCCACAATTTAAGAAGGATGTGAAGGTCCTTGAATGTGTTCAGAGGAGGCCACTGAGGCTGGTGAAGGGGCTGGAAGGCATGTCCTCTTGGGAGTAGCTGAGGACTCTGGGATTGTCTAGTTCGGAGAGAGGGAGCCCCTCATGGCTCTCTACAGCCTCCTGAGGAGGGGAAGTGCAGAGGGAGGTGCTGATCTCTTCTCTTCTGCCTGGGATCCAGTGCCTAGGATACATGGGAATGGCTCAAAGCTGTGTCCCCCAGGGGAGGTTCCAGACTTGACATGAGGAAACATTTCTTTACCGATAGGCTGCTCAAACTTTGGAACAGGCTTCCTTGAGAGGTGGTCCATGACCCATGCCTGTCAGTGTTGAAGAGGCATGTGGACAATGGCCTCAATAACATGCTTTAACTTTTGGTCAGCCCTGATGTGTTCAGGCAGTTGGACTCAATCATCATTGTAGGTCCCTTTCAAATCATCGCCTGCCTCCTCTTCTTTTTCTTTTTCTTTTTCTTTTTCTTTTTCTTTTTCTTTTTCTTTTTCTTTTTCTTTTTCTTTTTCTTTTTCTTTTTCTTTTTATTTTTCTTTTTCTTTTTATTTTTATTTTTATTTTTATTTTTTTCTTTTTCTTTTTCTTTTTCTTTTTCTTTTTCTTCTCTCTTCTCTTCTCTTCTCTTCTCTTCTCTTCTCTTCTCTTCTCTTCTCTTCTCTTCTCTTCTCTTCTCTTCTCTTCTCTTTTCTCTCGCCTCTCTTTTTCTGGCTCAGGAGAAGTGGGTCCTGTTTCCTGAAGTGTCAGAACTTGAAGAATGAACATCAGGACCAACCACACAAAGGAGGAGAAGAAGAAGAGGTGTGTGGTCCTGTAGGATATTTTCCAAAGTAGGACACCTATTGACGACAAGATGATTTTTGCCTTCCAAAAGTTGCTCTGCTGCGCTTCTTGGGCAGTGATGCACTAAAAGTGCTCTTGTGCCTGCCCAGTACTTGTATTGCATGGAGGGAGAGCTGAAAAGTGGCAGCTCCGGATGGTACAGCAAGCCTGGAGCCCTTCCAAGCACAGGCTGTTGTGCACAAGCAAGAAGCCCTGGGGAAATGGAGCCAAGGGAAGAGCAAAGCTCGCTCCCGCTAAGAACTTGCAATTGGCAAGAGGCCTCCAGAGATCCAGGGCACCAGTAGCGCCTTGGAGGTGCAAGAGCAGCAGGCAAGAAGCTCAGCCAAATGGCCCAGAGGAGCCCTGACAAGGGGCTGTCCTCAATGCTCCAGAGGACAAGAAGCATGTCCTGTGGGTCTGCCTTGGGAGACTAGAAAGCTTCCTCCCCCCAGATGTGGGGCACGAGGGTCACCTTCATGGAGCAGGAGCAGCAGGCACCTGGCCAAAATGGCCCAAATTGGACCCTGGCAAGGGGCCGTGCTCAGTGCTGCAGAAGGCGGCAAAAACCCCTGGGGACACTTGCTAGCCCACCTTGGGGGAAAAAAAGCCTTCCTCCCCCCAGCTGCAGGGCACGAAGGGCCATCTTTGTGGTGTGTGAACAGCAGGCAGTAACCTAGCTACAAGGGAGCAGAGGAGGCCTGCCCTGGCAAGGGGCCGTGCTCAGTGCTGCAGAGGAAGGCAAAAAACCCCCGGGGGCCGGGCCAATGTGCCCCGGGGGAAAATTCCTTCCTGACCCCAGAGCTGGCGATCGGCTGTTCCCTGAGCACGTGAGCACAACCTGCCTCCTCGTCCCACCGGCTGCTCACGCCTGCCAGGAGATGCCCAACCTCTATCTATTCTTCCTCAACCTGGACCCGTCTCTGGGGCATGCGAGAGTGGCCAAATGCCCCCACTCTGATTGACCTCGGGGCCAAGAATCCTTCCTGCACCTGGCAGGACACCTGTGGGTGCTCCAAAGCACTGGGACCTCCGGCAAAATCTCTGCACCTCATTTCTTATGGCTGCTGCCACTGGCTCCACAGGAGATGACGATGGTGAGCATGTCTGCAGGGCTCTTCAAGATGGCATTCCCTTGCTCTGGCCACTGCTCTCCAGCTGAAAAGGCCTGAGAGCCTCGGGCACTTTCAGATGTTGCTGCTTGTTCTCACGTCCAGCAGCCTCGTCCAGCCTCTGGGCTTCCTCCCTCAAGCCCCTCCAAGTAATTCCGCTGGCTCTTCCAGGGCTTCCTCTCAGATGTCTTTGGGCTGCCCCCGGGCCAGTTGTGTCCCAGTGGGAGATGCCCCCTTTTTATACTCCCGGGGGCATTGTGACTGCTGCGTTGCCGGGTGGTGGCATTGTGCCACGGGGCTGACAGCGCCCCCCATGCACAGCCCCGCCCGCCACAGCCACGCCTGCTGCAGCCACGCCCACCACCCCTCCGCTCAGCATCCTTCAGAGGAAGGCCTTTGGGGTGCTGGCCCCGTGTGCAGGAGGCCCAAGAGGCTCTCGCTGCCCTTGGTGGCCGTGCACTGGGCACAGCTGCTGGATGTCCCTGTCAATTCATCTGTACGTTCAGACTATGGGAACAAGGGCATTCTCTTGCTTTCCTAGGCATTCACAAGGGCATCCAGGGAGTCAGAGGCATTCATTTGGGTTGAGGGATGCCAGAGGTGAAAGACAGGGTTCGTTCTTTCTGCCTGAACTCTGCAGAGACATAGGGAGCATGCATGACTTGCTCACCATTCCTTAGCAATGCCCCAAGGGACATTTGCTACTACACTGTTGATGGTGAGGTCTTCCTCTTGGCAAGAAGTGCTGAGTTGGTTTGTGTCCTCCACTGTCTTTTTCCTTGCACTGCAAGAGCTCTTTTCCTCCTTGGGCCCTCATCCTTGATATCTTTCTTGAAAGCGATGGCAGCCCTCTCAGCCTTTGTCTTGCTCCTTCTAGTCGCCTTCTTCTATAGGTCCTCCGTGTCCCTAATTAACCACTTAGCCTTTGTCTGCCTTCACCCCGGATGGCATTTCTCTTTCTTGAACCTGAGGAATGAGAAATGTCCATAGTGGTACAGGTGAGTTCTCACCAGGGTCTTGCACAAGGCTTGCCTTTCCTACAAAAAGATCTTGCCTGACACACGGGAAGGTGTTTGTCTGTATCATACTGGGGGCTCACAGTCACCCTCTGATCTATCACCATGCCTCCAGGAACATTTGCCTACTCTCATCTATCCAAACTGGAGGAGAAAGTCGTGGCACTCCACATGACCTTACCTATTTCTACAGTGCAGTTCTTCATGCATGGTTTATTGATGTAGGGGCTATCTATCTCTTCTGCCAGAGCTTCGCTGGTGTGGAGCATGGTGGCCATAGAAAGACACCATGAGATACAGCTTTTTTGGTTCATGGATGCCATGATATGCAGAACACGATGTGGACAATGACTGTATCTTTTGGAGAAGAAAACCTGTATATCCTGAAGAATGGTTTTCTGCAGCCTAAATTCAAAAGACCTGACCATGAATTTCATTGTTTCATACCTTTGAAGACATCAAATCATGAAGGCTGGAGCCTGAGAGATACGTTAAGGATACTTTCACCCATGAGTAGCCTGCTGGAGTCCAGCTCCACGCTGTCAGCTCCAGCAGGTCCAAGCCTCCACTGACCAGGTGAGCAACGGACACACTGTGTGGGTGTGCTGTGACCATGAAGGCGGTGATATCTGTCTAGGTGCTTTAGAAATGGATGTCTCCTTCTAGGGAAGGACATCACCACAGCTGGTATAAAATGGGCTTCCATTTTGGAAGTTTCCTCGGAGAAAGGAACAAATCAGCCCAGACACTGAAAAAGCTCCAAGAGAGGAAACACTGGTGGGTCAATGTGATTCAGCTGATGGCACTGCTGCCTGTGGGGATAAGCTTTGCTCTCCAGGAGTGCGAGTACAGGTCAGCGAGTTTTTAAATGAATTCTGCAGGCTTTTAGTGAAGAGGAAGCTTGTTGCTGATAATGCTGATGTGGGTAAGGAGTTGGTTGGCCAGGTGGCCATCCGACGCTAAAAGGCAACTGCCTCTTTGTAAATGTCCCTACACAGCCTGTAAGACAGCTGCCAAGAAGGGCTGAGGATTTTGCTTTTCATACGCCCTCCTGAAACCACCTGAGAATGTCGCTGTGATGAAATTACTGATGACGTTATTCAGATGCAAGGGAACTTCATTGGTTTTTTTAATTGATAAAAGAAACTAAGAAAAACGCTCTTCTAACATACACTTGGTAATTAGTTTACAAAACTGGTGCAACGGGTGCAGAAAGCTGCCAGTGGGTGTCTGTTCAGTTAAGAATGTCAACATTTTGATACAAGATGCGTGTGAAGAGACAACAGGCCCTTGCATGTGCCCCAGCATGTACCCGATAGAGCAGCAGGCAGAATGAGGCTAGGGGTGGGTCCCCTTGCCAGCAGTGTCCCCTGTCCAGAGGGCTTTTAGGAAGACGACAGTCTTTAAGGAGCAAGGATTTCAAACGACTTGGAGTTTGTAAGCTGAAACCTACGTTTTGAGTTACACTTTGGGTTATGCACTGGTAGCCAGTGCTTTTTCAGGCCATGCTGTGGTGTGTTGACCCTGGCTGGAGGCCAGGTGAGCACCAAAGCTGCTGGTGGGTGATTACTCCCCTCCTCAGCTGGACAGGGCTCATGGGACGAGATAAGGATAGGGAGAGATCATTCAGCATTTACTGTCACAGGCAAAACAGCCTCGACTTGGGGTAAATTAAATTATTACCAAGCAAATCAGAGAAGGATAATGAGAAATAAAAAAACAACTCTTAAAAACACCTTCCCCCCGCCCCTCCCTTCTTCCTGGGCTCAACTTTACTCCTGATTTCTTTACCTCCTTTACCTGAGTGGCACAAGAGGATGGGGAAGGGGGGTTGCAGTCACTTCATCACACGTCCTCTCTGCTGCTCCTTCCTCCTCAGGGGGAGGACTCTTCACACTCTTCCCCTGCTCCAGTGTGGGGTCCCTCCCACGGGAGACAGTCCTCTAGGAAATTGTCCAACAGGAGTCCTTCCCACAAGTTCTAGTTCTTCACTAACTGCTCCAGGGTGGGTCCTTTCCACAGGGTGCAGTCCTTGAGGAACAGACTGCTCCAGCGTGGGTCCCCCACAGGCTCACAAGTCCTGCCAGCAAACCTCCTCCAAAGTGCCTTCTCTCTCCATGGGTCCACAGGTCCTGCCAGGAGCCTGCTCCAGTGTGGGCTTCCCACAGGGTCACAACCTCCTTTGGTCATCCACCTGTTCCGGTGTGGGGTCCTTCACGCACTACAGAGGGATATCTGCTCCACCAGTAACGTCTACAGGCTGCAGGGGGACAGCCTGCCTCACCATGGTCTTCACCACAGGCTGCACGGGAAGCCCTGCTCCAGCACCTGCAGCACCTCTTCCCCCTCCTTCTTCGCTGACCTTGGTGTCTGCAGAGTTGTTTCTCTCGCATATTCTCACTCTTCTCTATAGCTGCAGTTGCAAAGTTTTTTTCCCCCTTCTTATATCTGTTATCCCAGAGGCTCTACGACCGTCGCTGATGGCCTTGGCCTTGGCCTTGGCCAGCAGCAGGTCTGTCTTGGAGCCAGCTGGCATTGGCTCTCTCAGACACAGAGGAAGCTTCGAGCAGCTTCTCACAGAAGCCACGCCTGGAGCCCCCCTGCTATCAAAACCTCGCCACGCAAACCCAATACACATGCTTTCCTCTTTGCAAATGGCCCCCACAAGGCAAATGCATGCTGAAGTAACACATCCTAAAAGAAGTCACTAGAGCTGTACTAATTGCATTCCCATATGTGGGGGAGCACAGTAGGGGAATGCAAGCCCGTCAGTTGGGTCCCACAATTTAAGAAGGATGTGAAGGTCCTTGAATGTGTTCAGAGGAGGCCACTGAGGCTGGTGAAGGGGCTGGAAGGCATGTCCTCTTGGGAGTAGCTGAGGACTCTGGGATTGTCTAGTTCGGAGAGAGGGAGCCCCTCATGGCTCTCTACAGCCTCCTGAGGAGGGGAAGTGCAGAGGGAGGTGCTGATCTCTTCTCTTCTGCCTGGGATCCAGTGCCTAGGATACATGGGAATGGTTCAAAGCTGTGTCCCCCAGGGGAGGTTCCAGACTTGACATGAGGAAACATTTCTTTACCGATAGGCTGCTCAAACTTTGGAACAGGCTTCCTTGAGAGGTGGTCCATGACCCATGCCTGTCAGTGTTGAAGAGGCATGTGGACAATGGCCTCAATAACATGCTTTAACTTTTGGTCAGCCCTGATGTGTTCAGGCAGTTGGACTCAATCATCATTGTAGGTCCCTTTCAAATCATCGCCTGCCTCCTCTTCTTTTTCTTTTTCTTTTTCTTTTTCTTTTTCTTTTTCTTTTTCTTTTTATTTTTATTTTTATTTTTATTTTTATTTTTTTCTTTTTCTTTTTCTTTTTCTTTTTCTTTTTCTTTTTCTTTTTCTTTTTCTTCTCTTCTCTCTTCTCTTCTCTTCTCTTCTCTTCTCTTCTCTTCTCTTCTCTTCTCTTCTCTTCTCTTCTCTTCTCTTCTCTTCTCTTTTCTCTCGCCTCTCTTTTTCTGGCTCAGGAGAAGTGGGTCCTGTTTCCTGAAGTGTCAGAACTTGAAGAATGAACATCAGGACCAACCACACAAAGGAGGAGAAGAAGAAGAGGTGTGTGGTCCTGTAGGATATTTTCCAAAGTAGGACACCTATTGACGACAAGATGATTTTTGCCTTCCAAAAGTTGCTCTGCTGCGCTTCTTGGGCAGTGATGCACTAAAAGTGCTCTTGTGCCTGCCCAGTACTTGTATTGCATGGAGGGAGAGCTGAAAAGTGGCAGCTCCGGATGGTACAGCAAGCCTGGAGCCCTTCCAAGCACAGGCTGTTGTGCACAAGCAAGAAGCCCTGGGGAAATGGAGCCAAGGGAAGAGCAAAGCTCGCTCCCGCTAAGAACTTGCAACTGGCAAGAGGCCTCCAGAGATCCAGGGCACCAGTAGCGCCTTGGAGGTGCAAGAGCAGCAGGCAAGAAGCTCAGCCAAATGGCCCAGAGGAGCCCTGACAAGGGGCTGTCCTCAATGCTCCAGAGGACAAGAAGCATGTCCTGTGGGTCTGCCTTGGGAGACTAGAAAGCTTCCTCCCCCCAGATGTGGGGCACGAGGGTCACCTTCATGGAGCAGGAGCAGCAGGCACCTGGCCAAAATGGCCCAAATTGGACCCTGGCAAGGGGCCGTGCTCAGTGCTGCAGAAGGCGGCAAAAACCCCTGGGGACACTTGCTAGCCCACCTTGGGGGAAAAAAAGCCTTCCTCCCCCCAGCTGCAGGGCACGAAGGGCCATCTTTGTGGTGTGTGAACAGCAGGCAGTAACCTAGCTACAAGGGAGCAGAGGAGGCCTGCCCTGGCAAGGGGCCGTGCTCAGTGCTGCAGAGGAAGGCAAAAAACCCCCGGGGGCCGGGCCAATGTGCCCCGGGGGAAAATTCCTTCCTGACCCCAGAGCTGGCGATCGGCTGTTCCCTGAGCACGTGAGCACAACCTGCCTCCTCGTCCCACCGGCTGCTCACGCCTGCCAGGAGATGCCCAACCTCTATCTATTCTTCCTCAACCTGGACCCGTCTCTGGGGCATGCGAGAGTGGCCAAATGCCCCCACTCTGATTGACCTCGGGGCCAAGAATCCTTCCTGCACCTGGCAGGACACCTGTGGGTGCTCCAAAGCACTGGGACCTCCGGCAAAATCTCTGCACCTCATTTCTTATGGCTGCTGCCACTGGCTCCACAGGAGATGACGATGGTGAGCATGTCTGCAGGGCTCTTCAAGATGGCATTCCCTTGCTCTGGCCACTGCTCTCCAGCTGAAAAGGCCTGAGAGCCTCGGGCACTTTCAGATGTTGCTGCTTGTTCTCACGTCCAGCAGCCTCGTCCAGCCTCTGGGCTTCCTCCCTCAAGCCCCTCCAAGTAATTCCGCTGGCTCTTCCAGGGCTTCCTCTCAGATGTCTTTGGGCTGCCCCCGGGCCAGTTGTGTCCCAGTGGGAGATGCCCCCTTTTTATACTCCCGGGGGCATTGTGACTGCTGCGTTGCCGGGTGGTGGCATTGTGCCACGGGGCTGACAGCGCCCCCCATGCACAGCCCCGCCCGCCACAGCCACGCCTGCTGCAGCCACGCCCACCACCCCTCCGCTCAGCATCCTTCAGAGGAAGGCCTTTGGGGTGCTGGCCCCGTGTGCAGGAGGCCCAAGAGGCTCTCGCTGCCCTTGGTGGCCGTGCACTGGGCACAGCTGCTGGATGTCCCTGTCAATTCATCTGTACGTTCAGACTATGGGAACAAGGGCATTCTCTTGCTTTCCTAGGCATTCATAAGGGCATCCAGGGAGTCAGAGGCATTCATTTGGGTTGAGGGATGCCAGAGGTGAAAGACAGGGTTCGTTCTTTCTGCCTGAACTCTGCAGAGACATAGGGAGCATGCATGACTTGCTCACCATTCCTTAGCAATGCCCCAAGGGACATTTGCTACTACACTGTTGATGGTGAGGTCTTCCTCTTGGCAAGAAGTGCTGAGTTGGTTTGTGTCCTCCACTGTCTTTTTCCTTGCACTGCAAGAGCTCTTTTCCTCCTTGGGCCCTCATCCTTGATATCTTTCTTGAAAGCGATGGCAGCCCTCTCAGCCTTTGTCTTGCTCCTTCTAGTCGCCTTCTTCTATAGGTCCTCCGTGTCCCTAATTAACCACTTAGCCTTTGTCTGCCTTCACCCCGGATGGCATTTCTCTTTCTTGAACCTGAGGAATGAGAAATGTCCATAGTGGTACAGGTGAGTTCTCACCAGGGTCTTGCACAAGGCTTGCCTTTCCTACAAAAAGATCTTGCCTGACACACGGGAAGGTGTTTGTCTGTATCATACTGGGGGCTCACAGTCACCCTCTGATCTATCACCATGCCTCCAGGAACATTTGCCTACTCTCATCTATCCAAACTGGAGGAGAAAGTCGTGGCACTCCACATGACCTTACCTATTTCTACAGTGCAGTTCTTCATGCATGGTTTATTGGTGTAGGGGCTATCTATCTCTTCTGCCAGAGCTTCGCTGGTGTGGAGCATGGTGGCCATAGAAAGACACCATGAGATACAGCTTTTTTGGTTCATGGATGCCATGATATGCAGAACACGATGTGGACAATGACTGTATCTTTTGGAGAAGAAAGCCTGTATATCCTGAAGAATGGTTTTCTGCAGCCTAAATTCAAAAGACCTGACCATGAATTTCACTGTTTCATACCTTTGAAGACATCAAATCATGAAGGCTGGAGCCTGAGAGATACGTTAAGGATACTTTCACCCATGAGTAGCCTGCTGGAGTCCAGCTCCACGCTGTCAGCTCCAGCAGGTCCAAGCCTCCACTGACCAGGTGAGCAACGGACGCACTGTGTGGGTGTGCTGTGACCATGAAGGCGGTGATATCTGTCTAGGTGCTTTAGAAATGGATGTCTCCTTCTAGGGAAGGACATCACCACAGCTGGTATAAAATGGGCTTCCATTTTGGAAGTTTCCTCGGAGAAAGGAACAAATCAGCCCAGACACTGAAAAAGCTCCAAGAGAGGAAACACTGGAGGGTCAATGTGATTCAGCTGATGGCACTGCTGCCTGTGGGGATAAGCTTTGCTCTCCAGGAGTGTGAGTACAGGTCAGCGAGTTTTTAAATGAATTCTGCAGGCTTTTAGTGAAGAGGAAGCTTGTTGCTGATAATGCGGATGTGGGTAAGGAGTTGGTTGGCCAGGTGGCCATCCGACGCTAAAAGGCAACTGCCTCTTTGTAAATGTCCCTACACAGCCTGTAAGACAGCTGCCAAGAAGGGCTGAGGATTTTGCTTTTCATACGCCCTCCTGAAACCACCTGAGAATGTCGCTGTGATGAAATTACTGATGACGTTATTCAGATGCAAGGGAACTTCATTGGGTTTTTTAATTGATGAAAGAAACTAAGAAAAACGCTCTTCTAACATACACTTGGTAATTAGTTTACAAAACTGGTGCAACGGGTGCAGAAAGCTGCCAGTGGGTGTCTGTTCAGTTAAGAATGTCAACATTTTGATACAAGATGCGTGTGAAGAGACAACAGGCCCTTGCATGTGCCCCAGCTTGAACCTGATAGAGCAGCAGGCAGAATGAGGCTAGCAGTGTGTCCCCTTGCCAGCAGTGTCCCCTGTCCAGAGGGCTTTTAGGAAGACGACAGTCTTTAAGGAGCAAGGATTTCAAACGACATGGAGTTTGTAAGCTGAAACCTATGTTTTGAGTTACACTTTGTGTTATGCACTGGTAGCCAGTGCGTTTTCAGGCCATGCTGTGGTGTGTTGACTCTGGCTGGAGGCCAGGTGAGCACCAAAGCTGCTGGTGGGTGATTACTCCCCTCCTCAGCTGGACAGGGCTCATGGGACGAGATAAGGATAGGGAGAGATCATTCAGCATTTACTGTCACAGGCAAAACAGCCTCGACTTGGGGTAAATTAAATTATTACCAAGCAAATCAGAGAAGGATAATGAGAAATAAGAAACAACTCTTAAAAACACCTTCCTCCTGCCCCTCCCTTCTTCCTGGGCTCAACTTTACTCCTGATTTCTTTACCTCCTTTACCTGAGTGGCACAAGAGGATGGGGAAGGGGGGTTGCAGTCACTTCATCACACGTCCTCTCTGCTGCTCCTTCCTCCTCAGGGGGAGGACTCTTCACACTCTTCCCCTGCTCCAGTGTGGGGTCCCTCCCACGGGAGACAGTCCTCTAGGAAATTGTCCAACAGGAGTCCTTCCCACAAGTTCTAGTTCTTCACTAACTGCTCCAGGGTGGGTCCTTTCCACAGGGTGCAGTCCTTGAGGAACAGACTGCTCCAGCGTGGGTCCCCCACAGGCTCACAAGTCCTGCCAGCAAACCTCCTCCAAAGTGGCCTTCTCTGTCTTCATGGGTCCACAGGTCCTGCCAGGAGCCTGCTCCAGTGTGGGCTTCCCACAGGGTCACAACCTCCTTTGGTCATCCACCTGTTCCGGTGTGGGGTCCTTCACGCACTACAGAGGGATATCTGCTCCACCAGTAACGTCTACAGGCTGCAGGGGGACAGCCTGCCTCACCATGGTCTTCACCACAGGCTGCACGGGAAGCCCTGCTCCAGCACCTGCAGCACCTCTTCCCCCTCCTTCTTCGCTGACCTTGGTGTCTGCAGAGTTGTTTCTCTCGCATATTCTCACTCTTCTCTACAGCTGCAGTTGCAAAGTTTTTTTCCCCCTTCTTATATCTGTTATCCCAGAGGCTCTACCACCGTCGCTGATGGCCTTGGCCTTGGCCTTGGCCAGCAGCAGGTCTGTCTTGGAGCCAGCTGGCATTGGCTCTCTCAGACACAGAGGAAGCTTCGAGCAGCTTCTCACAGAAGCCACGCCTGGAGCCCCCCTGCTATCAAAACCTCGCCACGCAAACCCAATACACATGCTTTCCTCTTTGCAAATGGCCCCCACAAGGCAAATGCATGCTGAAGTAACACATCCTAAAAGAAGTCACTAGAGCTCTACTAATTGCATTCCCGTATGTGGGGGAGCACAGTAGGGGAATGCAAGCCCGTCAGTTGGGTCCCACAATTTAAGAAGGATGTGAAGGTCCTTGAATGTGTTCAGAGGAGGCCACTGAGGCTGGTGAAGGGGCTGGAAGGCGTGTCCTCTTGGGAGTAGCTGAGGACTCTGGGATTGTCTAGTTCGGAGAGAGGGAGCCCCTCATGGCTCTCTACAGCCTCCTGAGGAGGGGAAGTGCAGAGGGAGGTGCTGATCTCTTCTCTTCTGCCTGGGATCCAGTGCCTAGGATACATGGGAATGGCTCAAAGCTGTGTCCCCCAGGGGAGGTTCCAGACTTGACATGAGGAAACATTTCTTTACCGATAGGCTGCCTAAACCTTGGAACAGGCCTCCTTGAGAGGTGGTCCATGACCCATGTCTGTCAGTGTTGAAGAGGCATGTGGACAATGGCCTCAATAACATGCTTTAACTTTTGGTCAGCCCTGATGTGTTCAGGCAGTTGGACTCAATCATCATCGTAGGTCCCTTTCAAATCATCGCCTGCCTCCTCTTCTCTTCTTTTTCTTTTTCTTTTTCTTTTTCTTTTTCTTTTTCTTTTTCTTTTTCTTTTTCTTTTTCTTTTTCTTTTTCTTTTTCTTTTTCTTTTTCTTTTTCTTTTTCTTTTTTTTTCTTTTTCTTTTTCTTTTTCTTTTTCTTTTTTTTCTTTTTCTTTTTTTCTTTTTCTTTTTCTTCTCTCTTCTCTTCTCTTCTCTTCTCTTCTCTTCTCTTCTCTTCTCTTCTCTTGTCTTCTCTTCTCTTGTCTTCTCTTTTCTCTCGCCTCTCTTTTTCTGGCTCAGGAGAAGTGGGTCCTGTTTCCTGAAGTGTCAGAACTTGAAGAATGATCGTCAGGACCAACCACACAAAGGAAGAGAAGAAGAAGAGGTGTGTGGTCCTGTAGGATATTTTCCAAAGTAGGACACATATTGATGACAAGCATGATTTTTGCCTTCCAAAAGTTGCTCTGCTGTGCTTCTTGGGCAGTGATGCACTAAAAGTGCTCTTGTGCCTGCCCAGTACTTGTATTGCATGGAGGGAGAGCTGAAAAGTGGCAGCTCCGGATGGTACAGCAAGCCTGGAGCCCTTCCAAGCACAGGCTGTTGTGCACAAGCAAGAAGCCCTGGGGAAATGGAGCCAAGGGAAGAGCAAAGCTCGCTCCCGCTAGGAACTTGCAATTGGCAAGAGGGCTGCAGAGAGCCAGGGCACCAGTAGCGCCTTGGAGGTGCAAGAGCAGCAGGCAAGAAGCTCAGCCAAATGGCCCAGAGGAGCCCTGACAAGGGGCTGTCCTCAATGCTACAGAGGACAAGAAGCATGTCCTGTGGGTCTGCCTTGGGAGAATAGAAAGCTTCCTCCCCCCAGATGTGGGGCACGAGGGTCACCTTCATGGGGCAGGAGCAGCAGGCACCTGGCCAAAATGGCCCAAATTGGACCCTGGCAAGGGGCCGTGCTCAGTGCTGCAGAGGAAGGCAAAAAACCCCCGGGGGGCAGGGCCAATGTGCCCCGGGGGAAAATTCCTTCCTGACCCCAGAGCTGGCGATCGGCTGTTCCCTGAGCACGTGAGCACAACCTGCCTCCTCGTCCCACCGGCTGCTCACGCCTGCCAGGAGATGCCCAACCTCTATCTATTCTTCCTCAACCTGGACCCGTCTCTGGGGCATGCGAGAGTGGCCAAATGCCCCCACTCTGATTGACCTCGGGGCCAAGAATCCTTCCTGAACCTGGCAGGACACCTGTGGGTGCTCCAAAGCACTGGGACCTCCGGCAACATCTCTGCACCTCGTTTCTTATGGCTGCTGCCACTGGCTCCACAGGAGATGACGATGGTGAGCATGTCTGCAGGGCTCTTCAAGATGGCATTCCCTTGCTCTGGCCACTGCTCTCCAGCTGAAAAGGCCTGAGAGCCTCGGGCACTTTCAGATGTTGCTGCTTGTTCTCACGTCCAGCAGCCTCGTCCAGCCTCTGGGCTTCCTCCCTCAAGCCCCTCCAAGTAATTCTGCTGGCTCCTCCAGGGCTTCCTCTCAGATGTCTTTGGGCTGCCCCCGGGCCAGTTGTGTCCCAGTGGGAGATGCCCCCTTTTTATACTCCCGGGGGCATTGTGAGTGCTGCGTTGCCGGGTGGTGGCATTGTGCCACGGGGCTGACAGCGCCCCCCATGCACAGCCCCGCCCGCCACAGCCACGCCTGCTGCAGCCACGCCCACCACCCCTCCGCTCAGCATCCTTCAGAGGAAGGCCTTTGGGGTGCTGGCCCCGTGTGCAGGAGGCCCAAGAGGCTCTCGCTGCCCTTGGTGGCCGTGCACTGGGCACAGCTGCTGGATGTCCCTGTCAATTCATCTGTACGTTCAGACTATGGGAACAAGGGCATTCTCTTGCTTTCCTAGGCATTCATAAGGGCATCCATGGAGTCAGAGGCATTCATTTGGGTTGAGGGATGCCAGAGGTGAAAGACAGGGTTCGTTCTTTCTGCCTGAACTCTGCAGAGACATAGGGAGCATGCATGACTTGCTCACCATTCCTTAGCAATGCCCCAAGGGACATTTGCTACTACACTGTTGATGGTGAGGTCTTCCTCTTGGCAAGAAGTGCTGAGTTGGTTTGTGTCCTCCACTGTCTTTTTCCTTGCACTGCAAGAGCTCTTTTCCTCCTTGGGCCCTCATCCTTGATATCTTTCTTGAAAGCGATGGCAGCCCTCTCAGCCTTTGTCTTGCTCCTTCTAGTCGCCTTCTTCTATAGGTCCTCCGTGTCCCTAATTAACCACTTAGCCTTTGTCTGCCTTCACCCCGGATGGCATTTCTCTTTCTTGAACCTGAGGAATGAGAAATGTCCATAGTGGTACAGGTGAGTTCTCACCAGGGTCTTGCACAAGGCTTGCCTTTCCTACAAAAAGATCTTGCCTGACACACGGGAAGGTGTTTGTCTGTATCATACTGGGGGCTCACAGTCACCCTCTGATCTATCACCATGCCTCCAGGAACATTTGCCTACTCTCATCTATCCAAACTGGAGGAGAAAGTCGTGGCACTCCACATGACCTCACCTATTTCTACAGTGCAGTTCTTCATGCATGGTTTATTGATGTAGGGGCTATCTATCTCTTCTGCCAGAGCTTCGCTGGTGTGGAGCATGGTGGCCATAGAAAGACACCATGAGATACAGCTTTTTTGGTTCATGGATGCCATGATATGCAGAACACGATGTGGACAATGACTGTATCTTTTGGAGAAGAAAACCTGTATATCCTGAAGAATGGTTTTCTGCAGCCTAAATTCAAAAGACCTGACCATGAATTTCATTGTTTCATACCTTTGAAGACATCAAATCATGAAGGCTGGAGCCTGAGAGATACGTTAAGGATACTTTCACCCATGAGTAGCCTGCTGGAGTCCAGCTCCACGCTGTCAGCTCCAGCAGGTCCAAGCCTCCACTGACCAGGTGAGCAACGGACACACTGTGTGGGTGTGCTGTGACCATGAAGGCGGTGATATCTGTCTAGGTGCTTTAGAAATGGATGTCTCCTTCTAGGGAAGGACATCACCACAGCTGGTATAAAATGGGCTTCCATTTTGGAAGTTTCCTCGGAGAAAGGAACAAATCAGCCCAGACACTGAAAAAGCTCCAAGAGAGGAAACACTGGAGGGTCAATGTGATTCAGCTGATGGCACTGCTGCCTGTGGGGATAAGCTTTGCTCTCCAGGAGTGTGAGTACAGGTCAGCGAGTTTTTAAATGAATTCTGCAGGCTTTTAGTGAAGAGGAAGCTTGTTGCTGATAATGCGGATGTGGGTAAGGAGTGGTGGCCATCCGACGCTAAAAGGCAACTGCCTCTTTGTAAATGTCCCTACACAGCCTGTAAGACAGCTGCCAAGAAGGGCTGAGGATTTTGCTTTTCATACGCCCTCCTGAAACCACCTGAGAGTGTCGCTGTGATGAAATTACTGATGACGTTATTCAGATGCAAGGGAACTTCATTGGTTTTTTAATTGATGAAAGAAACTAAGAAAAACGCTCTTCTAACATACACTTGGTAATTAGTTTACAAAACTGGTGCAACGGGTGCAGAAAGCTGCCAGTGGGTGTCTGTTCAGTTAAGAATGTCAACATTTTGATACAAGATGCGTGTGAAGAGACAACAGGCCCTTGCATGTGCCCCAGCTTGTACCTGATAGAGCAGCAGGCAGAATGAGGCTAGGGGTGGATCCTCTTGCCAGGAGTGCCCCCTGTCCAGAGGGCTTTTAGGAAGACGACAGTCTTTAAGGAGCAAGGATTTCAAACGACATGGAGTTTGTAAGCTGAAACCTATGTTTTGAGTTACACTTTGTGTTATGCACTGGTAGCCAGTGCGTTTTCAGGCCATGCTGTGGTGTGTTGACTCTGGCTGGAGGCCAGGTGAGCACCAAAGCTGCTGGTGGGTGATTACTCCCCTCCTCAGCTGGACAGGGCTCATGGGACGAGATAAGGATAGGGAGAGATCATTCAGCATTTACTGTCACAGGCAAAACAGCCTCGACTTGGGGTAAATTAAATTATTACCAAGCAAATCAGAGAAGGATAATGAGAAATAAGAAACCACTCTTAAAAACACCTTCCTCCTGCCCCTCCCTTCTTCCTGGGCTCAACTTTACTCCTGATTTCTTTACCGCCTTTACCTGAGTGGCACAAGAGGATGGGGAAGGGGGGTTGCAGTCACTTCATCACACGTCCTCTCTGCTGCTCCTTCCTCCTCAGGGGGAGGACTCTTCACACTCTTCCCCTGCTCCAGTGTGGGGTCCCTCCCACGGGAGACAGTCCTCTAGGAAATTGTCCAACAGGAGTCCTTCCCACAAGTTCTAGTTCTTCACTAACTGCTCCAGGGTGGGTCCTTTCCACAGGGTGCAGTCCTTGAGGAACAGACTGCTCCAGCGTGGGTCCCCCACAGGCTCACAAGTCCTGCCAGCAAACCTCCTCCAAAGTGGCCTTCTCTCTCCATGGGTCCACAGGTCCTGCCAGGAGCCTGCTCCAGTGTGGGCTTCCCACAGGGTCACAACCTGCTTTGGTCATCCACCTGTTCCGGTGTGGGGTCCTTCACGCACTACAGAGCGATATCTGCTCCAGCAGTAACGTCTACAGGCTGCAGGGGGACAGCCTGCCTCACCATGGTCTTCACCACAGGCTGCACGGGAAGCCCTGCTCCAGCACCTGCAGCACCTCTTCCCCCTCCTTCTTCGCTGACCTTGGTGTCTGCAGAGTTGTTTCTCTCGCATATTCTCACTCTTCTCTACAGCTGCAGTTGCAAAGTTTTTTTCCCCCTTCTTATATCTGTAATCCCAGAGGCTCTACCACCGTCGCTGATGGCCTTGGCCTTGGCCTTGGCCAGCAGCAGGTCTGTCTTGGAGCCAGCTGGCATTGGCTCTCTCAGACACAGAGGAAGCTTCGAGCAGCTTCTCACAGAAGCCACGCCTGGAGCCCCCCTGCTATCAAAACCTCGCCACGCAAACCCAATACACATGCTTTCCTCTTTGCAAATGGCCCCCACAAGGCAAATGCATGCTGAAGTAACACATCCTAAAAGAAGTCACTAGAGCTGTACTAATTGCATCCCCGTATGTGGGGGAGCACAGTAGGGGAATGCAAGCCCGTCAGTTGGGTCCCACAATTTAAGAAGGATGTGAAGGTCCTTGAATGTGTTCAGAGGAGGCCACT
>NW_028113949.1:0-27916 GCF_964289735.1 Phaethon aethereus | reverse complement strand
AAGTTGTGGGTCAAGATAAAGACAGCTTAGCAGGTGAAAGAAAGAGATTTTTTAAAAATCAACAACCAATAATAATAACAAGCAACGCAAAGGCAACCACTCACCACCTCCCACAAGCAAAAATGATGCCCAGCCAGTCTCCACACAGAAGACTCTTTGAATGACAAAATGTTAATGGAGAAGCCGCTGCCTGAGCATTCACACACCAATCAAGGAGTTGCACACACAACACCCGAGACTTTAACTGCTGGGTCTGGAGTCCCTTTGCAGCAGGAGACTCCAGTGAGCCGACGTGTGCGCCTTTCGACTCTACACACACACACACACACACACACACACACAGAGTCTCTCTTGGGTGCTTTCTCTTCCCTCAGGCTCAACCCTAGGTTTCCTGAAGCAGAATCTCTGACATGACGTATACCAGTTGAATTTATTAAGCAGTACAGTGGTGAAGAACAGCTTGAGCTGAGTGCCTCTGGAGACGGACCCCGAACCAGAGACTCTCTGGACAATTATACCCTTACAGTCTAAGCTCCCCTCCCCTTGTGAGACGGTTTAGTCCAGTTGGAGTATTTGGGTCTGGGGTCTCCTTTTTCCTCATTGGATCCTTTCACTGTCTCCAAGCGGGCCGTTCTTTTTCTTTTCTCGATGAGGCAACCTCTGCTGATGGATGTGGCTATCTTATCTTTCTAATTTACACCAGTTTCAGGGCCTTCCCTCACGCGACTAAGTAAGAGTTCAGTAGAACTTCATCAGTAGCTAGGTGGAAGTTCACCGCTTATGAAGGTCTAAGGCCTTTTACTAATGCTATGCAAGGGATTCCATGTGAACTAGGAAGTGATTCCTGTAACAAAAAAATTCTAGTTCCTTCTTCCTCTGTCCCAGCTTTTATTGCTCAGCACAACGTCGTACGTTAGAGAATATCCCTTTGGTCAGTTGGGGTCAGCTGTTCTTGCCCATCTGCAGCCCACTCACTGGGAGGGAGCAGAGGCGGCCTTGACACTGTGCAAACACTGCTCAGCAATAGCCAGAACACTGGTGTGTTATCAACACTGTTTAAGGCACAAATGCAAAACATAGCACCACACAGGCTGCTATGAAGGAAGGTAACCCCATCCCAGCCAGATCAGTACACCTGAACTGGGGCCCTAAAACTGGATATAATTGGTTACAGGTGGTCTAACAAGCAATGAGCATGGGGAGACAACCACTTCCCTCACTCTTTTGGCGAGGCTCCTCTTTATACACTTCAGGACACTGCTGGCTGCCTTTGCTGCCAGGCCACACTGGATCAAGTGGTTAATGTCTTTTGTAGTTAATAATTCTAATCTTTCATATATTTTCACCTGTGCTGATACAATGACCATTTCTGAAGTAATGTTTTCAGCAGACTGTCTAGACAAAGGCCCTTTCCATTATTCTCCTTCCCTTACTCTTTGTTCATTCAGATACTTCCCACCCACACTGCTGCTTTGAGCTTCAGGGACTAAAAGCCTGCCTGTCTTTCAGTAGTATAACGGTATCTTTAGCCAACTCTTTTAATTGTATCTACCTTTATCTATCTATCTATCTAAAACATTTCTCGTAAGATCATCCCTTGTAGAAAGGCGACCTCATTAGAGGCAGCTTGTACTTAGTATATGGTTGAGGAGTGTTTTATTGCTTAAGACACTTGATCGTGCTTTACTTTGCTTTGCTTGCAAATGGGAAACATCCTTCTGTGCCTGTGTGCAGCCAGTCCTCTAAGGAAAGTGGGTGGGAGATGGTGCAATGGAGCTCTAACATTCAGCTCCCAGAGTTCAGAGAAGTCTGATGAAGGGAAAGTGATGTAAATCCCAGGTGGCCAACGACAGGTGGGGAGTCTGGGGAGGTGAGGAGCAAGGTTGTCCACCCAGTGTCAGATCTCAAGGGACTGCTTTTCCTACCTGTCCAGACCTCCTCAGGAGACGCTCCTGACACTCAGGATCCATATCAGTTGGATAATGCTTCTATCACTTCTTTAAACTGAAATTAACAAAATACCGCCTTTAAAATTAAAAATAACTTTATTAGGTGCACTTTGAAATCTTCCTTCTTAACCATGCTATGAAACAACTCAGATTAGCTATACGAGTCTTGCAGACGTGGAGAACGTTACAGGAAGAGGCATGACTTGTTAGGGCTTTCTGTGTTTTAAGGAGCCCCATGGTGTATTTGGGGCTCAGTCCGTGAACCTCAGATACTGGGAGAAGACTGAACAAACCTCTCAAGAAGTCAAAGCCAGAAGCAAACCCCAAAATACCTTGAAGCATTAATGGGACTTAATGAGACCCATTACTGCCAAAGGCTCCTCATTGACTCATTAGAGCAGATACTTGGAGACGGTGACTGCAGGTAGGCAAGGGCACTGCACAGGTGGCTGTAATGCTGAGAAAACCCTTGGTTCGTTTTATGAAGCAGGCAAGGCCAAACCCTGAGCCCAGGTCCTGGGAAGGCAGTTTCTGAGAAGAGAAGAATAAAGTTTTGTCTCACTGGCCCTGGTGGTAGAGACAGCTGCTATAGTCAAGACGACAAAGACCTCAGTCCTTTTGGACCTCTCGGTCTTGCTAGAACCCTTGGCCATCTCTATGCAGGCTGCCCTACACTGTCCCATGCCTCACCTCTTTCCCTTCAGCTTGCTGACAGCCATCTTGCTTTCCCACCTAGCTCTCACCCTGGCATTTCTATGCCTTCACTGATGGCTCTCCACCCTCACCAGCTGCTCCTTGAAACACAAAGCCATGGGATAATCCAGACTCCCTCTGGGTGATCTCTTGCAGCACAAGACTACCCTCTCAGTGAGGATTATTTTTTCTCACATCCAGACAGAACCTTCCCAGCTGTAATTTGTGGAGGTTTCTTGCTCTTCCCGCTACTAAGAAAAGCTCCATTGTCCCTGAAACTGTGAGGAATGAGCGATTTGTGTAAAGAAAATCTAGTGAATATAAGCTTGAAGCAAATGTCATTGATATTGAAATAAAGGAATATATGTAGGGCATGACCATAAGCAGGGGAGTGGTCGTCCTTATGTAACTTCCTGATAAGTATAGTTTGGGTAACTCCCTTGATATGTGTAACTTATGTAGCCTCCTGATATGTAAGTTAGTTCCTGATATACTAGTGCAAACCAGTGTTGTAAATAACCGCAGAAATGTCAAGAAAATGTATAGCCAAATAAAGTAGCATAATATAAGTAGAATAACGGAGCGCCTGCACAAACAGAGAGGTCATGTAGAGTGCACTGACGAAGAGGAGCATCTTCCTCCCAACGACCACCGGACGACCACCTAGAAAAAGATGAAGCATGCGCAGACCGGGGAAGTGGTGACGTACTTAAAGAAAGAGTCATCTTCCAAGAAAAAGGCGGAGAAAGGCAAGAAACGAAGCCTAGAGAAGTATAAAGGAAGGAATTGTAAGAAGTGAAGGTGTGCGTCTTGGTGGAGCGGAGACTCCCGACGCACCCAGCGCTGTTTGCTTGCCTCTATTTGTTTAATAAATTGCAAACTTAAATTGGAATCCTGTTTGGGACTAAATCATTTATCACAAAACCATTCTTCAAGCAGCTGCAGGCTGCAGCTACTGCAGTGCCCTGACCCTCCACTTCCCCAGGCTAAACAAGCCGTTGTTAAAAATAAATATATTAAGGTCTGCGCCCGCGATCCTGCAGACACCGCCCCCCCCCGCGACACACGCGCGCTCAGACTCACTCAGCCACCCCCCCCCGCGCGCGCGCGCGCTCCCCCTCCCTGCGCTGCAGCTCCGGACCCGCAGGCCGGTGGGTGCGGCCCCCCCCGGCCGCAGACTCTCCGGCGCCCCGGAGCAGCGGGGCCCAAGGGGGGCTGCAGCCGCGCGTGCCCCGCTGCCCGGCAACCGGCCCCCCCGGCGGCGGGGGAGGGAGCCTGGCGCAGAGGCTGGCTGGGGGAGGGGGGATGGCGGCGCTTTTCGGAGGTTTCTGTTTGGGTCGGTTGGGTTGGGGGGTTTTTTTTCTCTTTTCGTTTTTCACCTCCCCCGCCGTTCGCGTTCGTTGGTTTTCACCGCGCGGCGGCGGCGGCCCGCGCGCAGCGGGGCTGTTGTGCCAAACGCGGGTTCCGTCACCCGGTGCGCAGAGCGCCGGGAAACACACGGAGTCGAGACGGCGGCTTTTCTTCCGCCCCTGCGCCGAGCTGGGTGCCGGTGGTAGGCCCACAAAGCTGGCGCGCCTCGGTTAACGCAGGGAAAATATTTCTACGCTCCGAGCAACAAGTCACCGTTAATTTTTTGAGAGCTGGCGCAGGCGCCCTTGCGCCTGTTGGTTCCCGCAAGCCTCGTCTCCACGGCGACAGCGTCCTCCTTTTTTACTGCGCGTGCCCCGTGAGGAAGGGGCTTCTGTGGGTAGGGGTCTTCCCCTACCGGAGGGCAGGCTTGTGCTATGCCGAGTCGATGTTAATTAGATGTTACTTAGGATAGTTCACTCAAAGGTCGGCAGTTGCGTTCCCTTTGCGGTTGCCTTGTTCCTTCCCTCAGGCTTGCGCCTCGTTGACTCCTGACAGAGCCTAAACAATACCCCCGCTTTGTGCCTCGCATACCTTCAGCAGGGTGACTGACCGACGGACTGGCCGACCGACGGACTGAGGACGAAAGGCGGGAGGGGGGCACGGGTGCGGCAGGGACGCCGCGGGGTCCTAAAGTCTCCCGCCTTCCTTCCTTCCCCGGGCCGGCAAAACTGCTGGCGGAAGGGGGAGGGGGGGTGTCTCCGTGTGTGCGTGTGGCCGCGGGCGAGGGGTTCGTGCCGGGGCCGGTTTGGGAGCGTGTGTGGCGGGTGTGCACGCAGTAAGAAACGAAAAAGTCTGGTAACGCTGTGGACAACGCCGCCTTCTCTGCTACAGCCTGCGCTGTGGCCCGCCTCGGTGTCCGCCTGCGGGCGATGTGCTCGGCTCGGCTCCCGGTTGAAGCCGTCCCTGGGAAAGCAGCAGCCCCGTGCCTCGGCCTGGGCAGAGACCTGCGTCCCCGAGGCCGGGCTCCGGCTGCCGGAGAGGTGGGCCGCGCCTCTCGCTAGCGGCCGTCGGCGTGTCCGTCGCCAGCGGGATGCGTTCCAGTGGTGAGCAGCGCCCAGAGGACAGGCCCAGCAGCCTCAGGCAAAGCGGGGTCGCTGCTTTGCTGATGGTGGTGTCCGAAAAGGCGGTTTCGTTTCCCGGCGTGCGATAGGCCAGTCTCACACACCGAGACGAGATACCGGTTTATTCCAGACCTGCGCAGAGCTGGGTGCTGGGTGGTAGGCCCACAAAGCTGGCACCCCGCGGTTAACACCCGGAAAATATTTGTAGGTTTCTAGCAACACTTACCAGTATTCTTAAACATACCTCAGCTGCCACCACGTTTACACATAAGCAGATTAACTTCTGGCAGCCTTGTAGCAATGGGGCTCGCTGCGGTGGGGTGGGGAGGGCGGGCGGCTGGGGCTGGGCACCGCCGCCTCTGCCTGGTCCCCGGTCCCCGGTCCCCGGTGGTGAGAGAGAAGAGTAAGAAAAGGTAAGGGGGAGGGAGGCTAGATAAATAAATAGCTAAAAAAATGACAATCAAAAAGAAACGGGGGGTGTGCAGGGTGCGTGTGGGTGTCTTTACACAGAACTCTCCGGGGTGAGGGCAGGCGGGCGGTTTGGGAGGAGGGAGTGGGGAGAGCAGGTTTAGGACAAATGCTGATCTGGCACTCTCTGCTAATTCTTGATGGATTAACATACACCGACCTATGGTTAATGAATGTAATAAATAATTCATTAACCGGTAATTAATATACGAAGTAATGATTAGCGATAGAGCAATACAGATTAATATTTACTGGAATTAACATCCAGTGGATTAAGATCACGTTAATAAGGAACTACTTTACTGATAACAAGTTCTAGGTGAGGAACAGAGCCGTCGTGTAGCACGTGTAATTAATGATAATTAATAATGATGAATTGATAGTAGATAATTACAACAGTAAATCAGAGTGATGATAAAGAAAAAAAAATACATGATAAGTAACTGGAGGACAGTAGTGTTAATGCAGTACCACAAAATACTAATAAATAAAATAATCGATCTTAATAGGTAACGACTGTTATTAATAAGTAATTATTAATGATTGATTTAGACTAATTTGATTAATAAAAACTTAATCAGTTCATTAATTTTTTATTCATTTATTTGTTGTAGACCGATAGATACTATATAACTCAAATAGCATCGATCAATAGGAATGAATAGTTAATAAGAATTTCAGTTATTAATAATGGTCAGCTTACTCACGTTTGATGGAGGTCTTTGTGGCCTTGCCGTAGAACATCAGGCTGCAAGGCTTTCGCCTCATCCCAGACATCACTCAACAATAGTCAGTTATGAGACTGTCTGACTGCAACCCATCAGGGTTGCTTTTGAAGAGGAGCGTGTTGCTCCAGTCAAACCCTGCTACTCCCTACAGACCCACAGTGGTTTCCCACATTATCCACCCTGTGACCTTAGTCACAACTCACTGAGAGGAACATTGTGTAATTTGTATTTAGGTGGGTCGAGGCATTCATCTCCTTCCTGTGTTTTCATCCTCTCTTGTTGGTTGGTAATTTATTGTTGGGATCACTCTGCACGGCTCGACCTTAAGGAGAAGGAGCTGCAGCATTGAGAAGCTGGTAAACAGCTAGATATCTGCACGGCTCGGCCTTGAGAAGAGGGAGCTGTGGCATTGGGAAGCTGGTAAACAGCTGGACATCTGCAGGGCTCGGCCTTGAGGAGAAGGAGCTGTGGTAAACAGCTAAGAAGCAGCACTGTATAAGAAAAACAGGATGGAACCCGGACCACGTAGCAGTAACCGCAAGTAGGAGGAGTATGATAATGCAATCTTTAGGGCTAAGCCAATGATTGTAAGACAAGTATGCATAAGGTAGAACTTAGTGTATAAATATGTGTAAGGTTTTGCAATAAAGTTGAAGCTTGCCTTATCACTCATATTGAGTCGACTGCTTGCCTTCCCTCACTCGTCGCAAGTGGCGCCCGAACAGGGACCCCATCCTTGTTTTTCACCGGACAGCGAGATCGGAGAAGCACTGGTAGCAGCGACCAGGGAGCAGAAGATCGGCGGACGCTGCCGCGGCGCGCCTGATCCGTGCTTGAACCCAGGATAATTAAGAAGGGGTTCGCCGTCCGAAAGAAGGCTACCCATGGGAAAAGGCTGCAAAAATAATTGACCGGATAATTAAGAAGGTCAACATAGCGCGCAATGGAAATAGAGGTAGCGTTCGAAATCTTAAAATGCTTTTTAGAAAAGCGGGGAGTAAGCCAATTAAAAGATCTGGCTGGGTTAATTACGTTAGGGAAAGCGAAAGGGTCTTTTAAAGACCCTGAAAGTATGTTTGAAGTAGACGAGTGGCGTTCTTATGGAGATTGATTGTGGGATCTAGTAATCGATGATGATAAATCAGCAAAAAAAATTAATGAAATCTTGGAGAGATGTTATTAATTGCATGAAAAGATATAAAACTGAAAAGTGAATAGCACAGGCAACAAAGACAGTATAAAATTTACGACGCTCTGGAGGTTGATCCTAGAGACATTAAAAGAACTAAAGGCAGAACGCATCACATGAAGAAGGGGCGATGGTCAGACTCCTGCCACATATGCTCTCTAAGAGAGGACTGAAATATGATGAATATACACTTAGAAGGCTTCTAATTTGGTGCCAAAAAGGGTACCCCCCCGATGCGTCCGTGGCGTTTAAGGCAGAGACGTGGGAGGAGATAGGAAAAATGTTATAGGAACATATTGGGAATGGAGATAAAACCACCGCAGAGTTAGTGACGGCATGGAAGTTGATGTTAACCACATTAAAAGCCTTAAAGGCAGAGAGAAAAGCTGCAGCTGATATGGAGGAGGCTGTTAAACCGTCTTCAACCAATCCCTTTTTAACTGAGTCAGAGGGTCCAGGACCTTCAGCGACTCTGACTGCACCTCCTGAGGTGCCAGATGCACCGAGTAAACCGGCTGCATAAATAAGTCAGAGAAACAGATCTACGATGATGTATGTGAGGGCAAGATGGGACAACGTTGCCCAGAACAATGTACTCAGTGTTCCCCTGTGTGCCCATGTGAAAGATCAATGGGGTGAGTCTCGAAAGGAGATGGGCAAGCAGCGGAGCTAGCAACAACGTGGCGATTGCTATTGGAGACTGTTTTGAAGAGCCAGGGGCTAGCAGCAGACTCTGCAACAGCTTTTGAGTTACCTACCTGGGAGAAAGCAGGGAAATTGGTGTTTGAGGCAGCCTCTAAAGAGGATCATACGGCCGCGAAAGTGTTAACAACCTGGCGATTAGTCAGAGACTCTATAAAGGGGATAAAATCAGAGCGGACGGCGGCAGCAGCTGCCGCTGCCACAGCCCCGGGAGAGAAGGGAGGCCGAGCTGGGAATGGTGAGAACGAGCAACCCCCGCCCGCCTCCCCCCCCACCCCGCCCGCCCCCCGCCCCCGCTAACGCAACCAACGGAGGTGGCGAGTCCTCCTTGGCCCCCGCCTCCTGACCCGTGCGTGCCGCAACAGGAGGGGGCTGCCTGGGATGATCCTTCCCCCAAGTCAAGATCCGACCCTGCCCAACATTGGCGAGGCATGAGACAAGAGACTTTGGCAGAGAGGGAGGGGACGGAGCGAAGTGGGTACCGACCAGGTCGGTACGGCCGGCAGTAAGACCTGAAGACCTTGTCACACGTCCCACGGACGCAGTCAACTCCGACGTACCGCCAGCTGATGCTTTCACTCTTTTGTATGCGGAATGACGGCTCGTTGACTGTCTCAGCGGCTCTCCCCGGACGTTCAAGAGCAGGAACTTCAATATGCCATATTTGTAAAACGGTGTTGTGGGTTTGTTCTATGTCGTCGTAATTATTGTCACAAATGTATCATTTCTTTTGCAGGGAATCGAAGAGTATATTTCAATTGCTTTTTTACCATTCCCTTAGCAGCTGAGGATGCAGAGAAGTTTGCCTTTATGGTACCATCGGTAAATAAAGGAGAGCTAGCAAAAAGTATCATTGGGTAGTGTTACCACAAGGAATGCAAAATTCACCTACGATGTGTCAGACATTTGTGGCATGGGCTCTAGAACCGGTGTGGAAAAAGTATCCAGATTTAATAACGTATCATTATATAGTTGATATATTAATAGCAGGGACACAATTGAATGCAGACCACATTTTACAGCACTTAGAGCACTATTTAGGAAAACGGGGTTTAAAAATAGCACCGAAAAAAATTCAAAAGAAGGAACCATGGCAATATTTGAGCTGGATTATTACCAGGGCAGTGGTCCACCCACAAAAAATAAAGATTAAGGCGAAAATAGAAAATCTTTCTGATGTCCAAAAATTAATGGGGGATATACAGTGGGTTCGCAATATTTGCGGAATTACTAATGATGATCTGAGGCCATTGATGCCGCTCCTGGAGTCTTCGGTGGAGGCTCCAGAGCGACGTCAACTGGACGAGGATCAACACCAGGCTTTGCAGAAAATTACTGAGAAGATAGCAACAACCTATGCTCACAGATGTTCACCTACTGAGAGTATCTCGCTTATGATAGTTAATTCAGGAGGGGAACGGCAATATCCACTAGGATTGACCGTACAGTTAGGAAATACAGCAAACAGTTTGAAAGTATTAGAATGGGTTTTTCTCTCCTATCAACCCAGAAAAATAGTGGTCACCAGATATGAATTATTTGCACAACTCATTATTAAGGGAAGACAAAGAATTGTAGAAATATCTGGATTAGAACCTGTAATAATTTATGTTCCTGTATCTCAAAAGTACTTAGATTGGTTGTTAGCCAGTTCTCTGGAGTTTCAGATCGCAATCTCTGATTTTTTAGAACAGGTTACAAATAGCTATCCGTCCGATAGATTATTGTCACTGTTGGCTAATCAGCAGTTTGAAGAAATGCCTATGTGATCGGAGACCCCAGTGAATGGGATGACAGTCTTTACCGACGCAGGACGCAAATCCCGTTGTTCGTGAGTCTGATAGTCACGTGTTTGATATGCCAGGTTCAGGCGTGGTTTTCCGTTCAACCAAGAAAAAATATCTGGGTTACACTAGCTAATCAAACGGGCCAAGGCCACCTTTGCTTATCTATATCCACTGCTGAGAATCTGTTTACAACATGCTTAGTTGGTCTGCCCTTAGGGGACTATGATTCGACAATGGTGGTAAAGAAGACCACCCCTGACCTAACCTTGTTTTTAAAAAATAACGAACACCTCTGCAGCTATGGATAAGTGGGACGGATGGATGACACACGGACCACAGGAGTTGTTGGAACCGCAGGAGTTGGGTATTTTAGGATGCATGACAGCCCCTACCTGTTTATATTTTAATTATACAGGACAGGACGATACCAGGTCACAGGATGTAAACCCCACGTTAGCCATTTTTCAGAATGCTACCAATTGGTGTAATTATACAACGAGCAACATCTCGCGCTCTACTATTGTCCCAATGAGACTCCCTAAAGGAATATTCTTGATTTGTGGTGATCGTGCATGGCACGGTGTTCCCTCCCGTTTGAGAGGTGGTCCTTACACATTGGGGCACCTAACATTGTTAACTCCCAACACTTCTATGATATTGAACCTTACCCCACGGCATAGAATAAGATGACAGATTTGAAAATATCAGGAAGAGTGCAATGACCAACTGGATTTTTGGACTGCGGACAAAACCATACTAACCTCTTTCCTTGCCCCTGGGGTCGCTGCTGCCCAAGGCTTAACCACTTTAAATAAATTGGGATGTTGGCTAGCGAAACAAACCAATGCTACTTCTGCAACACTCAGTGCTTTGTTAATGGAAACTGACTCAATAAGGCATGCGACATTGCAAAATAGGGCAGCTATCGACTTCCTACTTTTGGCCCAAGGGCACGGGTGTGAGGAGTTTGATGGCATGTGTTGTATGAATTTAACAGATACATCACAGTCGGTAACTCAACAATTACAAAAACTGAAGGACTTAACAGACAGGTTACAGACAAGTTCACTAAACCTCGAATCATAGCTGTCAAGTTTGGGCCTAAGTGGATGGTTACAAGACTTAATAAAAGGGGCAGTTGTTATAGTACTTGTTATCTTAATACTAATGCTTATTGTACCATGTTTATTGCATTGTCTACAAGGAATGGTTCAAAAGGTAGTAAAGAATGCTTGGCTAGCGAATAACTCCAACAAGTATCTTACACACCCAATGAATGAGCTTTGTTAGATAATCACGCTCAAAACAAAAAGGGGGAGAGGCTACCACATTACCCTAAGAACGTTTGAATAAAGCCTTATATGTGCTAAATTATTTGAGGAAGGAGAAAGGACCTTTTCAACTGCTAACCAGGGGACGAGGTTGACGGTGGTGGCTGTTTTACCCATGGTTTTACCCATGGTTTTACCCACTTTGCAGGTGCCTCGAAGTGGGTGAGGCCATGGGTGCGGCAGTCGCCATCGTCATCGTTGGACACATCATGACACTATCAGGTGTCATCGCAATCTGGATGCCACCTCAGTCAAAAGAAAAAGTAGGGGTAAATCACACTGAAATTTGCGGTATCATGAGATGAACGTGGAAAGCTTTTGAGGCAAAGTGTCCTCTAACTACAAATGCTTTGGTAAGATATAATATTGGTCTTCATACCCTTATACAAGTACCTTTTTTCTATCACTAGGAGTAGTTTATATCACTAGAAGTAGTACAGCTAGATTTGTTTTGCTTTGTAATATTCTGCTATTGACTTAAGCATAAGTTGATATGTGACTGCCGATTTATGAAAAAATGCCGTGTGAACAAAGCCTACGAACCAATAGACGGGAGGGCTGCGGCGCGTGCAGCACGTCTGGCCAGCGGGCGCATACGCCATAGGCTCCCTGTGTTAAAAGGTGACAACTGAGGTGAGTTCCGACACTCGCTGGCCACGTGTGTCGAAACTCGTTCCTCTGCAAATGTATAAATACCGGGATTTCCCAAAGGGCAGTGGGCCAGTGTACGGCAAGGCCACCGTTGCCTCCGTGGGGACGCCCACGTAAAGCTGGCACCTACCGACTGCTGGGCTGAGTTCATGGCACAGGACGATACAAGAATGTACAGAGGGTCCATCTTTCTCACAGTCCTCGGGTTGCGAATGATCCATCAGGTTTTGTTTATACAAAAACAAAAAGGGGGAGATGTTTTGATCACTCTGCACGGCTCGACCTTAAGGAGAAGGAGCTGCAGCATTGAGAAGCTGGTAAACAGCTAGATATCTGCACGGCTCGGCCTTGAGAAGAGGGAGCTGTGGCATTGGGAAGCTGGTAAACAGCTGGACATCTGCAGGGCTCGGCCTTGAGGAGAAGGAGCTGTGGTAAACAGCTAAGAAGCAGCACTGTATAAGAAAAACAGGATGGAACCCGGACCACGTAGCAGTAACTGCAAGTAGGAGGAGTATGATAATGCAATCTTTAGGGCTAAGCCAATGATTGTAAGACAAGTATGCATAAGGTAGAACTTAGTGTATAAATATGTGTAAGGTTTTGCAATAAAGTTGAAGCTTGCCTTATCACTCATATTGAGTCGACTGCTTGCCTTCCCTCGCTTGTCGCAATTTATAATAGGGGATGGTATTAAAGGGATGTATTCAGGATCATAGATGTGGATCCTCTTAACACGCATGGTTACAGCTCTAGTTATCATAGATTTCACACGTGACAATCAAATACGGACAATAACAATAACAATTATGATAAACATTAATACATACTGGGTTAGACTATGATCCCATCCACTAACTTTTAATCTGAGCCAACTGAAAATATTTTAAATCCACCTCGTTCATTGCCAGTTGCTTGGTTTCATCTTCTCATTGAGCTCATGGGTTTGGTCCACAGTTTTTTGCATTTCATCTCTAGCTTGATGCAGAGTAGCGGACACATTTGGAATTGACAGCAGGTTTTGCCAGGATAGGTGTTATTCAGCCATCCACAAACGCTGTTCTCCTTTAGTAGTACCATATTCAATGCTAATTGATTTTCTAAAGTCATCTGTGAGGCTGCTCGTGGGTACAAGCTGGGTGTTGCTTAGCCTTGCTGGCTGGCTGCATACAATTAGCTAGAGTCTCTCCTTGCCATGGTAGATTTTCTAGATATAATCAATTTTCAATTATCACAGCCGAAGAAGTCCAAAACAATCCCATTGCTAAGCTTACTCTCATCCCTGCTGTATAATAGCTTGGCCGTGACACGGAGGGCAATACATTTCTCTTTGTTCTGTACCCTCTTGGTTTCATTAATGACTACAGTGAATGACTCCTGAGTATGATTAAAAGCTATTATGGGAGATAAACTTGTGGAATTCCTAAAGTGCATTCTAACCCATCCCAATAGGGTTGACTGTAATCTGATATCTCTTCATTAGAACATACCCATACGGTCTCAAGCAGTGCAGGATACATTAGAGTGGTACTTGTGCTCTTTACTACTGGCTCATGAGTCTTGCATCCGTTTTTTATAATGTTGGGAAGGAATCCTACATTTACTAGCCATGTGTTTAGAGGATTCTATCTGACATGCTGTCTGTAAGCTAGGGATTGGAGCACTGTAATTGTGGCACAGGCATATACTTCTTAAGGCGTGATGGAGGTCTGAGGCAAACGGTATCCATAGATAATCATCCATATTGTAACAATTTATCTTGTTTATACAATTCCATAGCCTGTCTGGTTCCAATGACATGGTATAATGGGGTCTCTTCACCCATTGTTTAAAACGTCTTTTATGATCAGGGGTGGTCCATATGCAAGAAACATTACTAGATTGTGGGCCACATGCAGATCCATACTTAGAGGTGTGAAATATGTTCATCTGATTCGTGTGATGAAGTGTAATCTTCTGGACTTTTATGGATTTCTCCTGCACCATAAAAAGGGGTATTTTACAGGAGAAGGTTAAACTACTTGGCTCGTATATCAGCTCAAACCAGTTTGACCACTGACCGCATAGTATTGTGTAAAGAAAGTGCATGCATAAGGTTTGGGGTCATCCTGGGGGCACGCCGAGGAAGATTCGAGAAGACTTTAATTGGGGGCTCGTCCGGGATGGTCTTGGTTCCTGAATTCTGACTTGATCTAGGAGGGGCGCCCCACCTTTTGGTGGCTCCTGATCGGGTCGGGTCGGGACTAACGCCATCCTGAACCTGAATAGGGGCAAGCAAAGAATTTGATTTTTTATGAGCTCCCTTGCCGGCTGCAGCAGTTTATTTTGCCCGTAATTCTGCGCGCGAAGATCCGAACGAAGACGACGGAGTCGTAAGTATTTAAGGTGTATACCGTTCGGTTGGGTGGGATTCGGTTGCCTGTGTGTGTAAGAGTGTGACTGAGACGGAACCTCGTTCCGAAGCGATTGTGGAGGTCTTCTAACCGCGGTTCCAATCTCCCGCGAGGGACTTGGCCGGTGAAGGACCGAAGTGATTCTTATAGGATTCGTGGGTGGGTGATAGGTCCTAAACCCCCTGCAAGACACTCTTACTGGTAGCCAAGGGCTGTAGGAATTGCCACAGTAAAAATTCCTAGATGGGTCAGACGAAATCGAGACCCCAGGACCACAAGAAAGGGAGCGAATTACTAGAAATACCTCCGGAGAGTCCATTAGGAATAATGATTGAAAATTGGAATGATAGGGGCCCCAGAAAAGGAAAAAGTAAATAAAAATTAGTTCAATATTGTATGGTAGAATGGCCAAAAGAACGTTTGAGACCACATGTCTTTTGGCCCGGTTTTGGATCTTTTGAAGACTGGGTCTGCCGGGCCTTAAATATATATGTTAATTCAAAGGAACCTTTTAGTCAGGAGGAAAGTGATTATGCAGGATTATGGGACAGAACTTTACATTCTTTTCCAGCCTCAATACTTACATTAAAAACAGATGAAAAGTTTGAGGAAGAAGAAGAGGGGAAAAGTGAAAAGGAAAAAGATGATAAATGGGAGCCACTGGATAACCTACCGCCTCCATGTTCTAATAATCCATCTCCGGCGGCGGCTCCCCCTCCGGTGGCCGTAGTACCTCTCTCTGTACCACCGTTGCCCCTATCTCCACCACCAACAGCACCGGAATTAGATCGACCTCCGGCTGCATGTACGAGAAGTAGGACTGCTGTATCTGAGGGAGCTTCTCTATATCCCTTACGAGAAGTACCCCTCGGAGGCAATCAGGGAGGCATGGGGTTTGTGGCAGTCCCGTTAAATACCACAGACGTGAGAAATTTCCAGAAAGAAATGGGGACCCTATTAGATGATCCCCTCGGAGTAGCTGAAAAATTGGACCAATTCCTAGGCCCCAATACTTATACCTGGGAAGAAATACAGTCCATTTTAGGGATCCTATTCACTGTTGAGGAAAGGGGAATGATTAGACAAGCTGGAATGAGAATTTGGGAAAGACAGAGTCAGGCAGGACCCCCGGGAGATCAGAAGTGGCCAAATGTGGATCCCCACTGGGATCATCAACAACCCCCAGGAAGACAAAATATGAGGGATTTGAGAACGTTAATCATACAGGGAATAAGGGCAGCGGTTCCCCGAGGGCAAAACATTACTAAAGCATTTAATGAACAACAAGGGAAAGACGAATCTCCAACAGAATGGTTGGAGAGGTTGAGGAAAAACCTACCAATGTATTCTGGAATTGATCCGAATACAGTGGCTGGGACCGCACTCCTTAGAACACAATTTGTAGCTAAATCCTGGGGGGATATAAGAAGGAAATTAGAAAAATTGGAGGATTGGCAAGAAAGAGGATTAGAGGAGTTACTTAGAGAAGCCCAGAAAGTCTATGTTAGGAGGGACGAAGAAAAACAAAAAGCAAAAGCAAAAATTTTTGTAGCAGCAGTAAGGGGAAGTCAGAAAAATAAGACGACTCCTGGAGAGAAAAGGGAAAAAAGAATAGAGCAGACACCCCGGGGACAGCCTTATCGAGGAAGATTTACAATTCCCGTCTGTTACTACTGTAACAAGAGGGGACATGTTCAGAAGAACTGCCGTCAGCGGGAACAAGATGAGAAGATGTTCAAAGAAGATTAGGGGTGTTGGGGGCTCTATCTTCTGGGGACTTCAACATCAACAGAGCCCTTGATAAAATTATTAATTGGTCCCCATAAAGAGGAAGTTTTATTTTTAGTGGATACAGGGGCCGAAAAGTCAACCATTCAAAAACTTCCAAAAGGAATAGAAAAAGGGAAGAGTTACGTGTCAGTAGCAGGAGCAAAAGGAGAGCCTTTTAAAGTAAATATATTGAAAGATGTAGAAGTAGAAACAGAAAAGAAAATTTGTCTTAATGATTTACTTTTGCTCCCTGAAGCGGAATACAATTTATTAGGAAGGGATTTGATTTTGAAGTTAAACTTGAGCATTCAGAGTCAAGGGGACAAATTGCAGATTAAATTATACACTTTAACACAAGAGGATGAAGAAGCTATTAACCTCTCAGTGTGGTATAAGGAAGGGGAAACTGGAAAGACAAAATGAACCCCATAAGCGTTCAAATAATAGATCCGCACCGCCCAATTAGAATCAAGCCATACCCTATACCTATGGAGGGTCGAAAAGGATTAAAACCTGTAGTTGACAGACTTTTGGAAAAAGGAACCCTAGAACCATGTATGTCACCTCGTAACACGCCCATTCTTCCCGTAAAAAAGCCGGACGGGTCATACAGGATGGTGCAGGACTTAAGAGCTGTAAATCAGCGAAAAATCACTAAATTCCCTGTGGTGGCAAATCCTTATACTTTATTGAGTCATATATCTCCCAAACATACTTGGTATAGTGTAATAGATTTGAAAGATGCTTTTTGGGCCTGTCCTCTGGATGAGGCATCCAGAGATTATTTTGCCTTTGAGTGGGAGGACCCCGAAACAGGACAAAAACAACAATTAAGATGGACTGTGTTACCACAAGGGTTTACGGAGTCACCAAATCTATTTGGACAAACTTTAGAAACAATTCTACAAGATTTCACAATACCTAAGGAGGTAAAATTATTGCAATATGTGGACGATTCATTAGTAGCAGGAGAAACTGAAGAGGGGATCCGAAAAACCACCATTAAATTGTTAAATTTTCAAGGGGAAAAGGGATTAAAGGTGTCCCGATCAAAGCTACAGTTTGTAGAACAAGAAGTAAAATATTTAGGACATTGGCTGAGTAAGGGAAGGAAGAAGTTAGATCCTGATAGGGTATCTGGGATTCTATCCTTAAGACCCCCACAGACTAAAACGGAAATTAGGCAAATACTGGGATTAGTAGGATATTGTAGACCATGGCTTGAAAATTATAGTGATAAAGTAAAATTCTTATATGAAAAATTAACTAATAACCAACTTAAGTGGTTTATTGAAGATGATCAGAGATTTGAGGAAGTAAAAAGGGCATTAATACAAGCACCTGTATTGAGCCTCCCAGATCTAGAAAAACCTTTCTATCTCTTTGTGAATACATCAAGCCAGACAGCATATGGAGTTCTTACTCAAGACTGGGCAGGAATCCAAAAAACCCATGGGGCATTGTTCTAAGTTACTTGATCCAGTAAGCAGAGCATGGCCTGCTTGTCTCCAAGCTTTGGTTGCTACAGCATTATTAATAGAGGAAGTTAGGAAGATTACCTTTAGTGCTCCTTTAAAAGTGTATACCCCACACAATGTCAGAAATGTTTTACAACAAGAAGCGGAAAAATGGTTAACGGACAGCCGGACCCTAAAGTATGAAGCAATACTAATAGACTCCCCTGACTTAGAACTGAGGGTGACTTCTGCTCAGAGTCCAGCACAATTTTTGTTTGGAGAACCATCAGAGGAATTACAACATAACTGTTTAGAGGTAATTGAGACCCAGACTAAGGTGAGACCAGATCTAAGAGATGCTGAGTTGTAAAATGGAGAAGCGCTGTTTATAGATGGCTCCTCCCGAGTGGTAGAAGGGAAGAGAAAATCGGGATATGCAATAATTAATAAGGACTTAGAAATTGTGGAATCAGGACCTCTGAGTCCATCATGGTCAGCTCAGGCTTGTGAGCTGTATGCCCTATGTAGGGCCCTGGAATTATTAAAAGGAAGAAGCGGGACTGTATTTACAGATTCTAAATACGCATATGGGGTGGTCCACACTTTTGGAAAAATTTGGGAAGAAAGAGGTTGGATTAATACTCACGGGAGGAATTTAATACATCAAGAATTAATAGTAAAAATTTTAAAGGCGTTAAGAGAACCAAAGGAGATAGCAGTGGTACATGTGAGGGGACACCAAAAGGGACTTTTGGTGATTACCGAACTAGAGGAAATAACTTAGCAGCTAAAGAGGCCCAGGAAGCAGCCTTGAGGACTAAAGTTGCCAAAATTAATGTCATACAAACAAAGGAGGACACCAGCAAAGAAGGACGAGAGGAAAGAGAGAAGGAGTTTACCCCAGAAGGACAAACAAAATTGAAGAAAATAGGAGCTAAATTAGAACAAGGAAAATGGGCACTGCCCGATGGGCAAGAAATGCTGCCAAAAGCCTACACCAGGCGATTATTAGAACGTTTGCATGCACAAACACATTGGGGTACAAAAGCGTTAAGTGATCATTTTCTTAAACAATTTGGTTGTATTGGAATTTTTGAAATAGCAAAGCAAATTACACAAGGTTGCTTAACCTGTCAAAAGGTAAATAAGACAGTGTTTCGACAAGCAGCCACGGGAGGGAGAAAAACAGCTTACAGACCTTTTGAGAAAGTACAAGTCGATTTCACTGAATTGCCTAAGGTAGGGAGGATAAAATATTTATTGGTAATAGTAGATCATTTAACACAGTGGGTAGAAGCGTACCCTGTAGCACGAGCTATGGCACAGATGGTGGTAAAAATTTTATTAGAACATTTGATACCTAGATATGGGATAATCCAGTACATTGATTCTGACCAGGGCACACACATTACTTCTAAAATAATAAAACTATTATGTCAATCATTAGGTATTCAGTGGGAATACCACACTCTGTGGCACCCACAAAGCTCGGGGAAGGTAGAAAGAATGAATCAAACAATAAAACAACAATTGGCTAAATTAATGATTGAGACACAAATGCCCTGGACGAAACGTTTACCATTGGCACTTAACGAAAACATACAGTGAGACTGGAATATCGCCATATGAAATGTTCTATGGCATGCCTTATTTTCAAGGAATGCCTCTGGGGAACAATGTAATTGAGGATCATAGTATCCAACAAGATATAATTACCATTGGAAAAAGATTAAAAGAATGAAGAGAGATTGGGATGGTGGCCCAAACACCACCTTTAGGATTTGCAATTCATCAGTTAGAACCAGGAGATAAAATTCTGATAAAAACATGGAAAGAAGGAAACCTATCTCCCCTCTGGGAAGGACCTTTCCTTGTTTTATTCACTACAGAAACAGCTGTGAGAACTGCTGAAAAAGGATGGACACATGTGTCGCGAGTGAAAGGTCCAGGGAAGGAGTGGAAGGTCACATCTGACTAAATTGCTGTGGGAATTTTATTGCGGCTACTCCTGTAATAGAAACAGGAGTGAAACATGAAATTCCCACAGTTGCTAAAAATCTACTTGTAAATCTTGCTGAAAACATTGCTAAGTCATTGAATATAACTAATTGTTACGTTTGTGGTGGAACAAATCGAGGTGAACGATGGCCATGGGAAGCTATGGAGAGCAATATAAGTAATCCCCAAGTTTGGAAAACAATGGGAAAGGGTAATAGGAAACAACAATGGGTACTCCAAACGAGTATCATCGGAAGGAGTTGTTGGCAAAAGAAGAACAGGAAAAAGGAGCTGGAACTAGAATTTGTCCTTGGTGTAGAAGGTGGTGTTTATTTGTAAGAACTGCAGGCTAACTGGCAGTTTTCTGTAGCCATAAAGCCTTGCAAATAAAGAGGATCGCCAGGCTCGGGCAAGTGCTCAGGTCTGGACAAACCACTGATCTAGCAAAGCTCTGGCCTTCACAAGCAGTGCTCAATTAATTTGGGTACTAAGAAAGCACTCCCTTAAAGGAAGGAAGAGGGCAAGACCGGAGGGGAACTGGTGTTGCGGCTTAAAAAGGGTCTGCCAAGGGCTGCAACCCCTTTGGGCTGTGACCGCCGACCACTATGGCCCTGACCGGACCTCTTCTAGTTCTACTTGGGGTGAGTTCCTTGACTCTGACTACGGCAAATAACTGTAGTCAATATTGGAACAAGTCCAGCTGGGGTTTACCCCAGAAAAATGGAAAACTGAGGACCTTTTCTAATTGTACAGCCCGTACGTGTAATCAACAATAAAACCTAGTTTTTTCCTGTTACCCATAAATTAGGGAGAGCGACTAGGAGTCCAGGTGTATAACGAATGGCCTCCTGAGAGATAAACTTGGAATGGAATCAATCTAGGAGGATTTTGGGGAGATTTTATGGGTGGTGATTGGCTTACTAAAATCGGGATAGTTGTATTGGGGATATGTGGGGAATTGTTACTAGATAAATCTACTCGGTTATACAAGGAATGCAGATATCTGCAGTACTCAATTGGAAACGAAAACACGAATCAATACTATAAAGAAAAAGATGGGGGATTGTGAAATATGTTCATCTGATTCGTGTGATGAAGTGTAACCTTCTGGACTTTTATGGATTTCTCCTGCACCATAAAAAGGGGTATTTTACAGGAGAAAGTTAAACTACTTGGCTGGTATATCAGCTCAAACCAGTTTGACCACTGACCGCATAGTATTGTGTAAAGAAAGTGCATGCATACGGTTTGGGGTCATCCTGGGGGCACGCTGAGGAAGATTCAAGAAGACTCTAGCAGGAGAAGAGGGTACGCTCTGAAGAAGACACGCCTGTTCATTAATATGTATTAGCAGACACGCCTATTCATGAAAATGTATTAGCGAACAGGATCACGCTGAGGAAGATTCGAGAAGATCCTAGAAGGAGAAGAGGGCATGCGCCAAAGAAGACACGCCTGTTCATGAATATGTATTAACGGACAGGATATAAACCAGGAACAGGAACTGTACTGCGTGCGTCTTGCTGGAGCGGAGACTCCCGGCGCACCCAGCGCTGTTTGCTTGCCTCTATTCGCTTAATAAATTGTACATTTGAATTGGAATCCTGTTTGGGACTAAATCATTTATAACACAGATAATTAATCAGACTGAAATTAGCGGTATCATTAGAGGAACATGGAAAGCTTTTAGGGCAAAGCACTCTATAACTACAAATCCCTTGGTGAGATATAATAAAGGTTATCATAGCTTTGTACGGGCGCTTTTCCCATCACGAGGAGTAGTACAGCTATGTGAAATATGTTCATCTGATTCGTGTGATGAAGTGTAACCTTCTGTCCTACGTATCCTTGTATGACCGCAAGCCTAAGTCTAGCAGAGTGGTTAATGTATATAATGTAATACATTGTAAACTTCAATTGGAATCCTGTTTGGGACTCAGACGTTTATCTCAGCTAGAAAAAGCAATAGTTAGCTTGTCGGCAGAAATGGAAATTATCGCCAATTATCGTATACATACGGAGGGGTTAACAGATGGAATTTTGGCCTGTGAGAAAACTGCAGTTAGAATATCAGAAAATGGACGGCTGGGAAAGAAACAGATACTATGCTGGGTGAGAGAAAACAGCCCAAGAGATAAGAAAGTTGATCAAGGTTAGGGGAGGATGGGGAAGACATGCAGTAACGGAGGAATATAAAGCACAATTCACAATTTTGTTTGCCTTGTAACATTCTGCTATTGGCTTGAGCATGGTTGATATGTGACTGCTGGATTATGGTAATATGCCGCGTGAACAAAGCCTACGAACCAACAGACAGGGTGGCTGGGGCACGTGCAGCACGTCTGGCCAGCGGGCGCGTATGCCATAGGCTCTCTGTGTTGAAAGGTGGCAACCAAGGCGTGTTCTGACACTCGCTGGCCACGTGTGTCGAAACTCGTTCCTCTGCAAATGTATAAATACCGGGATTTCCCAAAGGGCAGTGGGCCGGTGTACGGCAAGGCCACCGTTGCCTCCGTGGGGACGCCCACGTAAAGCTGGCACCTACCGACTGCTGGGCTGAGTTCGTGGTGCAGGACGATAGAAGAGTGTACAGATGGTCTATCTTCCTCACAGTCCTCGGGTTGCGAATGAACCATCAGGTTTTGTTTATAGATAAACAAAAAGGGGTTGATATTGGGATCACCCTGCATGGCTCGACCTTAAGGAGAAGGAGCTGTGGCATTGAGAAGCTGGTAAACAGCCGGACACCTGCAGGGCTCAACCTTGAAGAGAAGGAGCTGTGGTAAACAACTAAGAAGAAGCAAAGGAGCGCGTGGACATACAGAGGCGACCAATCCTGCCTCTGTGAGAGTCGCGTGGACTTAAAGCAATAGCCAACCGGGTAGCACTTTTAGGTGCGTGAACGGGCTGTATTTGTATAAAAAGCACGCTACGCTAACAATAAAGATCTTTGGCCTGAAGCCCTGCCACAGTCCGTGCCCTATTACTCCACACTCCTGAGCAATTTTTTCTCCAGGCTTAACGGTCCCAGACCTCTCAGCCTTCCGTCCTATGGAAGATGCTGCGGTCCCTTAAATCAGCTTTGTGGCCCTTTGATAGCCTTGCTTTAGCAGGTCAACAACTTTCTTGCACTGGGGAGCCCAGCACTGGACACAGCACTCCAGATGTGGCCCACCGGTGCTCAGTGGAGGAGAAGGTTAACTTCCCTCCATCTGCCGGCAATGCTTTTCCTAATGCAGCCCAGGAGGCTGCTGGCCTTTGCTGCGAGGCTGCCTGGCTGGCTCATGCTCAGCTGCTTGCCCTCCAGGACCCTAAGGTACTTCTCTGCAGAGCTGCTATCTAGCCAGTCAGCCCCCAGCATGATGTCCACAGTGTGGCTGGATGACAGGCTGTCCTCCCCCGGGGACTTTCTCAGCAGCAGCTTGTCCTTCTTGGAGATCGGCTTCACCTCTGTCACAGGCCCCACTCATTGCTGCAAGAGTCACCTGGGACAACAAACCCCTCTCCTGCCAGGGCTGCACAGCCCAAGGCCGTTTTCTGTCTGGTCTTGGGGACTGCAGCTTTTGCTCTCGTTGTGAGAACCTCCTTCATCATTATGTTGCCTGCTGCCATCCACTCCAGCACACATCGGCTGTGAAGCCTTTCCACACAAAGAGGGCCAATCTTTTGGTATCAGGTGTCCATGTGACAAATCTGCCCTTGGCCCTGGTGCCACATCTGAGGTGCTACAGGCCTAATGTGCACCAAAGCCCACAGCCTGGAGCACAGACAGCAGGAGGACAACATGCCATCGCAAAGCTGTGACGTTAGGGGAGCAAGAGTCAAGATGGAAAAGGACAGCTCCCACAGCTTTTGTGACTGACGGAGATACAACATCTTTAGGCGAGACTAACAGGGAAGGCGAGAAGTGGAGGATGCCCTGCTTGCTACCAGAGCAGGTCAGATGTGTGGATGTTCTCTATGGGACATGCAACAGGATGTTGCGTGTGGGTCAGCTTCTAACTGTGCCACCCAGTCTGAGGCTCACCTGGACCTTGTACTCCCAAAAGAGGAAAAGTTGGTCAGGGATGGGAAGACCAGTTTCAGCCTTGGTTGTAGTCAGCATGAAACTGTGGTCTCCCAGATCTGCACAGAAGCGGGGAAGGAGAGTAGCCGAGCACAGACCCTGCACATGCGGGAATGAGAACTTGGCCTACTGAGGGCACTGGCAGGTGGGATCCCATGGGGGCAGTGTCAGGGCCCTGAGAGCATCCACAGGCCTTCAGGACCCTAATCAGCCTCACCTGGGGCCTCCATCCACACCTCTGTCCATGGGCCCAGGAGACCATTGAAGACCAGGCCTGAGTTTCAGCCCCAGCTTGATCGATGCTCTAGGTGTACTGGTCTCCAGACACAGCCTTGCCTGTCCATCGACCTTGTTCACTTGTACGTGAAGAGTCACTTCCCAGCTTGATTCTTTATGGGGTGTACAATGGATGACACTGTGGCCCTCCAAGTGCCAGAGCCCAGGTGAGTCACAGAGGCCTAGGGCCTTTCTCCTTCCTTTCTTCCCATCACTTGATCAGCTTTTGGGAGGAGAGGAAGGAAAAGCAGATGAGGTTTCTGGGTGCCAATGACTGAAAGGATGGAGCAGAGCCATCACATGTGAAATGATCTAAAGCCTAGGCTAGTTCAAAACTGTTATCTTCTGTTCCTATATCTGAGGCCTTCTATCTTCAGGAAGAACCTGGAAGCTCCGAGATCCCTCCATCTTGCCCTCTTTTAGCAATTCAGTTGACAGTACCCACGTCAGAGGCTTTCCTTCAGTTCTGTTTACAGTGTAAAGCACCCCATGGTCTGGAGATATGGCAGGATAGTTGCATAAGGATCCCACTCCTTTGGACAAGAAGATGGATGTTCCCGGGAGGATGGATGTTCTCAGGGGGCATGACGTACCAATAGCTGTGTTCAGGGAGCTGGTCAAAGGCCTTGTCTCCATTTCTGTAACGGCGGCACAGATGCCTGGTTCATGTGTAAACTCTTTCTCCGGATTCTGGCATTTAGCGAGCAAGCTGGTCTGACCTCAGAGCTGGCCCTGCTTGGAGCCAGTGCAACACCAGAGACCTCCTGACCCTCCTTCCACCCTGAATTGTCCTGTGATGTAGAGACCCTCTCCTCCAGCTTAGTCTCTTCTCATATGACATGTGGCAAGGCACAGGCCTGTTGGGAAAGAGACTGCTGCGAGGGGGTCTCTAGTCCAGCCTCCAGGCTGGCCGTGACTTTGCGGCGCTGAAACTTGAAGAGCTCCAAAGGTGGAGATCATGGCAACGCTCCTCCTAGTCCATTTTATTTTTCCTGAGGTTCAGCCTAAAGCTCCCAAGAGGCAGCTTGTGGCTGTTCCTTCTGTCGTATCAATGGTGACTGCAGAAAACAGGTTGGCTCCGTTATCCCTCCAGGCAGGTGCAGGCTCTTGCTAGGTAAACCCGTGCCTCCACTTCAGCAGGCTACAGACACCCAGCTCCCTCAGACTCTCCCCACAGCTCATCCTTTAGGCCCTTCACTTCAAGTTGGCAGACCTCCTCCAGACACTCCACTCTCCTTTCGAAATGTGAGAACCACTGACTCATATGGCATTGTCACAGTTCCCAGATACTTCAGCTCAGGACACTCCTTAGTCAGTCAGGTCCCTGTCCATGCTGCTGCATGGAGTTGTTTCTGAGCTTTTCCTTCAAAACCTTGAGGTTTCTGCTGGCCAAATCCCAGGTGTGCCAAGGTCCCTCTGGACTGAACCTCCAACAGTCCAGCTTTTAAAGTATGCGTGCCAACGGCCATCCTGAGTCGTGGTGCCTCTAACAAGATCAGAACTTAAGTAGCTGCAGGACACTACAGAGAAGAAAAGAGTACTAGCGTTAAGTTGAGTTGCAATGCGAGGTAGAAAGCACCACAGTAACCACCGCAGAGACACCAAAGGAGGGTTCAAAGTGAGCAAATGCAGGGCCACTGGATAAACAGTGAAAAGTCCTTGGCTTTTTGCATGGGTGGGGATAAGGATGGTTAAAGAGCAGGACTTGAGAGGTGGGAAAAGAATGAAAAGGGAATGAACGGTGAAGCAAAGGAAATAACCAGGGCTGTTTGGGGATACCTGTGAAGCAGTCCTGCATCTGAGCAACACTGCCTGGAGGAGGAGAAGACAACTTCAGCTGATCTGACTATGCCAGCATCTGACTTACTTCCATGGTCACGGGGAACCTGACAGCTTTCCCTACTGTCATCAAGGGCACACCTAGAGAGGAAGGAACCACAGCATCATTTAGTTTTCCACTCTCCTGAATGGGACCTCAGTAGGTCTCCAGTCCAACCTCATGCTCACAGCAGAATCGGCTACGGAGTCAGACCACTTTGCTCAAGGCTTTGCCACATGGGGGCTGGAAAATGTCCAAGGACAAAGACAGGAAAACATCTCTGGGAAACCTGCTTCAATGTTTGGATGCCCTTATGGAGAGAAAGATTGTCCCTATCTCCAGCCTCAACATTCCTTATTTCAACATTTGACTATCGTCTATTATCGTCCTGCCAAGCACCACGGTGACAAGACTGGCTCCATCTTCCTGAAAACCTCCCTGCAGGGACTGGCTGGCTGCTATGAGGTTCCCCAGACCTTCCCTTTCCCAGGCCGAAGGCAGCCCTTTCCCTCAGTTTCTGCTCCCCAGGCAAGTGCTGCAGCCCCTGCGCATCTTGGCAGCCTCCCACTGAAGTCACTCCCAGTTGTCAACGTCTTCCTTGATGTGGTGGATTGACTCTGGCCAATAGCCCGGCAGCCACGCAGCCGCTCACTCTTTCCCCCCCTTCCCCACTGGGACAGGAGAGAGAACAGGAAGAAATAAAGCACGGAAAGTTGTGGGTCAAGATAAAGACAGCTTAGCAGGTGAAAGAAAGAGATTTTTTAAAAATCAACAAGCAATAATAATAACAAGCAACGCAAAGGCAACCACTCACCACCTCCCACAAGCAAAAATGATGCCCAGCCAGTCTCCACACAGAAGACTCTTTGAATGAAAAAACGTTAATGGAGAAGCCGCTGCCTGAGCATTCACACACCAATCAAGGAGTTGCACACACACCACCCGAGACTTTAACTGCTGGGTCTGGAGTCCCTTTGCAGCAGGAGACTCCAGTGAGCCGACATGTGCGCCTTTTGACTCTACACACACACACACACACACACACACACAGAGTCTCTCTTGGGTGCTTTCTCTTCCCTCAGGCTCAACCCTAGGTTTCCTGAAGCAGAATCTCTGACATGACGTATACCAGTTGAATTTATTAAGCGGTACAGTGGTGAAGAACAGCTTGAGCTGAGTGCCTCTGGAGACGGACCCCGAACCAGAGACTCTCTGGACAATTATACCCTTACAGTCTAAGCTCCCCTCCCCTTGTGAGACGGTTTAGTCCAGTTGGAGTATTTGGGTCTGGGGTCTCCTTTTTCCTCATTGGATCCTTTCACTGTCTCCAAGCGGGCCGTTCTTTTTCTTTTCTCGATGAGGCAACCTCTGCTGATGGATGTGGCTATCTTATCTTTCTAATTTACACCAGTTTCAGGGCCTTCCCTCACGCGACTAAGTAAGAGTTCAGTAGAACTTCATCAGTAGCTAGGTGGAAGTTCACCGCTTATGAAGGTCTAAGGCCTTTTACTAATGCTATGCAAGGGATTCCATGTGAACTAGGAAGTGATTCCTGTAACAAAAAAATTCTAGTTCCTTCTTCCTCTGTCCCAGCTTTTATTGCTCAGCACAACGTCGTACGTTAGAGAATATCCCTTTGGTCAGTTGGGGTCAGCTGTTCTTGCCCATCTGCAGCCTACTCACTGGGAGGGAGCAGAGAAGGCCTTGACACAGTGCAAACACTGCTCAGCAATAGCCAGAACACTGGTGTGTTATCAACACTGTTTAAGGCACAAATGCAAAACATAGCACCACACAGGCTGCTATGAAGGAAGGTAACCCCATCCCAGCCAGATCAGTACACCTGAACTGGGGCCCTAAAACTGGATATAATTGGTTACAGGTGGTCTAACAAGCAATGAGCATGGGGAGACAACCACTTCCCTCACTCTTTTGGCGAGGCTCCTCTTTATACACTTCAGGACACTGCTGGCTGCCTTTGCTGCCAGGCCACACTGGATCAAGTGGTTAATGTCTTTTGTAGTTAATAATTCTAATCTTTCATATATTTTCACCTGTGCTGATACAATGACCATTTCTGAAGTAATGTTTTCAGCAGACTGTCTAGACAAAGGCCCTTTCCATTATTCTCCTTCCCTTACTCTTTGTTCATTCAGATACTTCCCACCCAC